>NC_056732.1:1650825129-1651055129 GCF_019279795.1 Protopterus annectens
TTTAAGAGCAATAATTATACAATCTTATTTATTTATTTATTTATTTATTTATTTATTTATTTTATTATTTTATTTGTATTTTATATCTGGTAACCAGGAATGTCCGACTGGACACAAGTCCTTTTTCAACGGAAGCCTGAGGAGGAAAGCCCCACAGAGCAAAGTCTATATATAACACAAATAAATCACCAGTAATACAATTTTATTAAGGGACATATAGAGTGTATACCAATACATCAAATATTAGAGAACATAAAATATACAAATACAGATAAATCAACAAAATACATATAATTAAGAAGCTATTCTGAAACATCATGTGCCAGAAAATCAAATAAAGACTTCTTATAATACATGTTCATTCAGACAAGGGTACTGAGGGTGAAAACTAGCCAGGACTGGTACAATAACAGAGACAAGTATTGGCTAGGTGAGATTTTAGTGATTTTTTTAAACTGTACTAAGGAATAATTGGATTACATATAGGTGGGCATGTATATATCTTCAAAAATAAAACAAAAACATCTGCAGATTAAATAATTATAACAAATTAGACAGTATAAAAACATTGGTTAATCAATAAAAGGTGTATGACAATAATTTAATAGTAGAGAAATTACAGGTAGGTTGTAACACAAACAGTTATTGCAGTATGAAGTGAGGGAAAAACAGGCTTATTGTATATTTAGAGAGAAAGTCAGGGAAGAGAATTTAGATAGCAGTGAGGAAGTAAATAAGAAAGGAAGAGTAAAGAGGTATAAGGAATGAAAAGGTACTTGTTCACATTTAGGGATATATTTTACCCTGGTTTTGAGCAAGAAAAGTATCAGGTTTTAGCTAGGAAGTCTTTCAGAGTGGTTTTGAAAGATGGGAGGGAAGATATTGACTTGATGGATACAAGTAAGGAGTTCCAGGCCTTAGCAACCTTATACAAGTACAGATAATGTCCAGTACATTTGATAGGTTTGTAGACAGGAGTTTTTGGTCACTGGATCGCAATGATCGACTGGGAACATGATTGTGTAAAATGTTGTTTTAGTACTGGACAGGCAGATGGATGCTGGATATTTGTTTAGGTGGTAAGAAGCTGCATATATGTTAGTTCATGTGGCAGTTCTAACCAATTTAGGTTTTCAGTGCTATACAGTGGTGGGTTCTGAAATAGGTATGTGCTGCAAATTTAGCAACTTTGTTACACCATTGTTCAAGTTTTAACTTCTGTGAAGCCTGGAGGTTAGTAAGGATGGGATCACTATAAAAAGAGCGGGGAAGAGGTAAGTAGTGTAAGTTTAGTTGTGTCAGCGAGAAAGGTTTTGGCTCTGTAAAGCATCCCTAGTTTGAGTTCACATTCAGTGAGTTTCAATTTGTTGACCCGTGGTATCTCCCATTACAGTGATTCATCTGTTTGTGATGTGCCTGAAAGGGGCTTGCTGTAACTGTAGTTAACAATATACAAGTAATTATTCAAAACAGAAACATACACACATAAACAGTTATGTGAAAGGAAAATTAATCATAGATTTCTTATGTTAAAAGATTATCCATTAAGAATCATTCACATGTGTGTGTGTGTGTGTGTGTGTGTGTGTGTGTGTGTGTGTGTGTGTGTGTGTGTGTGTGTGTGTATATGCATATATTTATATATGCATATTATATATATGGGTCTACTTTCGTTCACCAAAAGTACACCTCTTCAAATCTTAAGAAAATGACTCCAAAGAAGCGAAAGTGAAGTTTAATGAAAACATACATTTCGCAAAGTACACATTAGCAAATAACGGTTGGCCATACCGGGATCCTGTAGAAATTCAGGTGTGGTGTGTTTTAGTTCTTTGTTACACTTCTAATGGGGATGTAAATTGTAGAGCAGTTGGGGCTTGTTAATATAGATTGTGATACAGTGAGGATAAGGAAATGTACCCTTTTCCCCACTGTAGTGTGATCTCGTAGTTGGTATATATAATTAGAGGGAGTAGGCGGTGCAGGGGGGCTTGCCCCCTTGCAAAAATATATAATTGACTAGGCTTGAAATGACTCACAAGGGCAATTAGCCTAGTTCTAACCTATGAACCTAAATATATATGAGTCTGCTTTTACTCACCGAATTTACACGTGTTCCAAGTCACAAACGGCCAACTCCACTTCAGCGAACTTCCATTCAACCGAAAGCACAGACTACCAAATTTCTTTCTCTGGGAAATGAACCACTTGACCACCGGGGAAATAAAGTCAACAGAAGCAAATTAAACCCACACAAGAGGGGGGCTTTGCCCCCCCACACACACACACACACACACACACACACACACACACACACACACACACACACACACACACACACTCACTAAATATACAACTCCGAGATTGCACTACACTGGGGAAAAGGGCAAAGTTCACCCTGGTGGCCAAGTGGTTCCTTTCCCAGGGGAAAGAAGATAGGTAGTCTGTGCTTTCGACTGAATGGAGTTTTGCTGAACTGGAGTCAGCAGTTTGCGATTCAAACAAGTGTAAATTTAATAAGTAAAAGTAGCCATATAAATATATATATATATATATATATATATATATATATATATATATACTCACACACACACACACACACACACACACACACATATATATATATATATATATATATATATATATATATATATAGATACACACACACACACACACACACACAC
The DNA here is from genome assembly GCF_019279795.1 of Protopterus annectens. Lineage (NCBI taxonomy): Eukaryota > Metazoa > Chordata > Ceratodontiformes > Protopteridae > Protopterus > Protopterus annectens. The sequence goes on from NC_056732.1 coordinate 1,650,827,814, forward strand.
ACACACACACACACATATATATATATATATATATATATATATATATATATATATATATATACACACACACACACACACACACAAATATATATATATATATATATATATATATATATATATATATATATATATATATATATATATATATATGCAGTAGCCATTAATTAAGTCAAAAAGTAAAGTTGACCTCTGTTTTGTCAACACACTTTGTTCAACAAAAGACATGGTCAACAGTTGTGTGAGACTGCATTATCCCTGGGATTGGGAATGTCCCTTTCCCTTGGAGACTATGCAATCTCAGAGTGAGAATATGTAAGTAGTAGGAGGTATGGAGGAGGCAGATCCCCAAGGGTCCATGTTTGCTCATCGGAGTTTTTTTTCCTCAAAACTCCAATGAGCAAACACTAGCCCATGAACATTCACTAATCGAATGTTGAGTTCAGGGAAAGTAACCAGTTAGTCAACATTTCCCCATCTCATGCACTTGCCCTTTTCCCCACTCAGAGTTGGTTTATATAATTAGGGGGGTGGGGGGTAAAGGCCACACCTGGGTGAGTTTGAAATTGTTTGGTATGTGAGATGGGGAAATGTTGATCAACTGGTTACTTTCCCTGTCTCACACTTTCACTGAAGTCACTGTTCGTTTAATGAACATTCATGGGCTAGTGTTCACTCATCGGAGTTTTGAGGAAAAAAAACTTTGATGAGTGGCCATAGACCCGATCCCCAGCATGCAAAACACGCTGTTTTAAAGTTGCATATTCCAAGTTTATGCACAATGACATGTCAATGTTCATTTTGGATTATTTTGTGCTGATGTTAAGACACTTGCAATAACAAAAAACAGTCTTTAGCATCAGCTTTTCAGTTTTAAGTAAAAGTTTCTTAACAGGGTGGAAACAAATGCAGTACTTTCTTGCAAGTGTTGAGAAGAGACAAATGAGCACAAAGAATCTTGTGTGTACACACAGATTTCTTTCCACAGAGCTGGCCAGAAAATGAAGTACTCACAAATAAAAGCTTTTCTTTCCACAAATGTTTACCATACAGGCAAGTATAAATCTTGTACTTGCCCACTATACTGGACGATAGTTCTTAACTCTTTTCCAGGCTTCAGAAGTACCTTCAAGTCTGCCCTCTTCCTCCACACATAGCTCTCTAAAGACTTGTCTTCAGAATTCTCTCTAGATCCAGAATTCAGGAATCTGACTCACTCCTAAGGTAGTGGTCATGTGATACACCTAATGGCAGTTCGAATAAAGTCAGAAGCAAGTGCTGAAAAAGGAACTCAAAACCAAATAAGAAATCAGCACTCAGGATGCCCAAAGCAGCTCCGAAAACCAGCTTATTGAGGTCACAAACAAATCCACATGGATTTGTTTGTGACCTCAATAAACTGGTTTTCAGAACTGCTTTGGGCATCCTGAGTGCTGATTTCTTACCTAATGGCAGTTGTCATATTAGTTGTCGTGGAGAGCTGCCGCTTTCTTTTCCTCATTCTCTTTCTCTTTCTATCTCTCTGGTAAACTGACTGCAGCTCTGCTTTTCCCCTCCATGATACACCTTCTGGTTAAGTCAAAATGTCTCCCAGGCTCACTGCTAAGTTACAATACATATGTCTGTGGGGGGTTATGACATCTAATCAAACAACCATATATATGTTCAAATTGCAAAATACTGACAAATTAAATGAAAACCCACATGAAAAAAGCAAGCCAAGTTTTATGCCGCTGGTAATGTGTAGACTACATATTATTAATTATAAAGTTATGTATTGTTACATTGATTTGATACATTTTTGAATTAAATGCTAGAAATTCTGATCGTGTACTGCCTTTTTCATACCTGATGATAGGAGGAACTGATTAACAGAAAATACTATCAAAAATAATCCCCCAACTATCACTTGGGAGCAGGTCTTAGATTCATAGGTGTGCACTAGGCTCATGTCCCTGGAGCCTATATAAGCCTAGCCCAAGAAGATTCCCTGGCATCATTCCACCCAAAGTTAGTTCCCAGTGCCCCTGTCAAGCAAGGCCACTGAAGTGATCCCCAGCGTGAACTTCCTATTGCCCATCCACTCGTCAAGATTTCTCTTAAAGAGTGTCAGTGAAATGCTCTGCTTGACGTGAATGGGAAGTTTGTTCCAGAGTATGGGAAGTCTCTGGGTTAGGAACTTGTCCCTCCAGCATGTTCTGTTTATTGTGGTAATGAGGTTTAGGTCTCTGGAGCATGTGGCACAGAGGGAATGGGATTTCTTTAGGTGTAGCATATCTAGCAGCTCTGGGTCAGACATGGCTTTGTAGGTCAAGCAGAGATCGCCTCTAAGTAGGCGATAAGAGACAAAGTATAGCTGGATTTTTTTGAGTCTGTCCATATAGGGCATGTGTCTAAGGACTAAGAGCCTCTTGTCAGGTATTTTTGTGGCCTTTCCAGTTGTTGTAGGTGTCTAGTGAGGTACATACCAAATGAGGCATTGTATTTATAATCGGTCTAATGAAGGACGAGTAGAGAGGGATTATGACCTCTTTCTTCCTGAATGAGAAACCTTTTGTAATGAGATGTGCCACACAGAATGACTTTCTGACTAAAGTGGCAATGTGTTTATCAAAGGAGAGGTTGCTATCAACCTGTGTCCCCAGGTCTCTTTTCACACCTGCGGTGTTTAGTGGACTACTGCCTATGTGGTATTTCAAGGGCAGTGAATTTTTCCCAAAGGGAATGACAATGCACTTTTTGGCATTGAGCTTCAGGCCATGGCTCTGGCACCAGTCATTGGTGTCAGTGAGGCCTTTTTGTAGAATGTCTACATCAGTTGGAGAATCAGTAATGGCTCCCAGTTTGCAGTCATCTGTGAACTTGTTCAGCCAGAGTCCCTTTGTGTTGGCTTGAACTTCAGAGAAGTAGATGCTAAACAGGAGAGGACCTAGGACCGATCCCTGTGGGACACCACTTGTAACTGGTCAGTAGTCAGATTTGGAGTCCGCTACTTTCACATTGTGGTTTCTATCAGTGAGCCAGTTGGCAACCCATCTTATGGCATAGGGGTTTATGCCTAGTTTAGTGAGTCTATTGATCTATATATGATTCCTGAGTGAGGCATGGTGTCGAAGGCCCTGGCAAGATCTAGGTAGGCTGTGTGAACTACCTTGCCCTCATCCACAGCTCTGGTGACATTCAAAAAAGTCTATCACGTTGAGCAGGCATGATCTACCTTTCACAAACCCAAACTGCATGGGGTCCAGAGTTTAGAGATTCCCTATGTCCTTATTTATAAGGTCCATGATGATGCGCTCCATAGCCTTACATATCAGACCCATCAGGCTAATGGATGCTCTCTCTATGGCCAAAAATACCACATCAATGAGCCCCAATAATATCCAAGGATGCCCCCTAAATAGCCTGAAACATGACCTATCAGGACCACTGGAGACACTGTTTAACCAGACAAGCTTTGTGCTGAGTGAATGGAGAACTACAATGGCCATCCCTCTCCACAACAGGGTGGGCCATCAACAGATCCTGGAAACTACACACCCATAAGTCTGACTGGTCTCATATGCAAAGCCATAGAAATAATTATCATGGAAATGATTAAGAATGACATAGAAAACCTTCAGACACCGGATACAGCTCAGTTTGGTTTCATTAAGGGCAGATCATGCCTACTTAACTTGGTTGTCTTTTTTGGGAAGGTCGCCAAGAAAATGGAGGAGGACAAAATGGTGCCTACTGCCTACCATGACCTGACTAAGGCATATGCTACAATATCCAGTTCAGGCATTGTAAACAAACTCACTTATAAAGGAATAAGCCCCTATGTTACACACTGGATAGCCAGGTGGCTCTTAAATAGGACTCAGGAAATTAGGACAAGGAATACCATCTCCACAAAGAGGCTAATCACTAGAAAAGTCCCTCAGAGCTCTGTGTGGGCTCTGCTCCTATTTGGCTTCTACTTCTCAGAAGTCAAAGCCAATGGCAAGGATCTCTGTCTGATCAAGTCTGCAGATGATTGCAAACTAAGAGCAAACACAGAATCCCCAAAGACACTAACATCCTACAGGAAGGATTAACACAGGCATGTCTTAAAACTCAATTTCAAGAAATCCATAATTGTATCCTTTGGGAAATCAGTCTCCCTAGGAAATTACCTCATTGATAACACACCCCTAAAAGTAGAACCAGCAGTCAGGGATTTGGATACACATGTAGATAGTAACTTGGCCTTCAACCAACATGTGTTGAAGGCAGTAAGGAAATCATTCCATGTTGCTCCTGTTATAAGCAAGGGCATTGTGTTGAGGTACAAGGACTTCATCATTCTACTGTATTCAACTCTCATCAGGCCCATTACTGAGTACAAAGCCCCCACTGGTATGTACCTGACCAGGCACATGCAACATTTGTTCCCCACAAAAAGAATGCTGTGCATAAACAGCATGTCCTATGCAGATCACCTCAATGCCCTATCTCTATACTCTGTTTCCTACAGACTGTTGAGAGGTGATCTATGCCTGGCATACAAGGCATCCTTGAATCTCACTCTGAAGATTTTTTTTTCAAATCCGCAAAACAAATATCATCAGAATTACTTGATCTAGGTATTTAAAGTTTGCTTGCAACTTAAATAGGACATGCTGGGGGTTCAGGTATGTGCCTCAGAGATGCATTTGTGGTGCTTTGCTAGACTTACAAAGGCCTGCATGTAAACTTAAGGGATACATTTGGGTTGCTTGACTAGGGTTATAAGAACCCCAGTGGTTGTTAGCCTAGTATATACCTATGAACCTATGAACAGTAAGCAAGCAAACATTGCTTGTACTTTCAGTTAAGAGTCATTTAACCTGGTAGATGAGACACAGCTAAGTGTACATTCATTCAGCTATTGAGAAAGTAGTAGCTGTAAAATGGCTTAGATGGTGAAATACATCACACAAGGCACAGAACAGAACCACTAGCATCAATGTATGGTATTAATGTGCAACAGTAAGTAAGTGAACTGATAAAAGGACAGAGTTAAGGGATTACTGTCTGGGACATATATGAAGTGTTGTGGGTTGTGGGTAGTATAATGATTAAGGTGTTCACCTCACAGACACAAGCTACAGGGTTTGATTCTCACATTTGAAAGGGAAGTTGGCTAAACTTAGATGACCCAAAAGGGCAGTTAGCCTAGTACCTATCTATCAACCAGTGGGAAATGTAGTTATTTTCTGTTTGGGTGGACAGTAGTCTAATGCAACAGGCATGCTTAAAAAAAGGCCACTGATAGTAGGAACAACAAATAAAAAGGCATTGTCGATGTCTGTGGTTCAAAGCATGGCATATCACTGAGGAACTTAGACAGTGAGTGGGTGCCATGAGGCTGGCTCATCCATTGAGAAGTAGGATATGGCAATAGTACAGAAGGTTGCAAGTGAGCAACATAATCAATTAATTTCAGGCAAGCATAGAAAACCTGTGTAGTTTATCATATATCTAGACAGAAGATATGTAGGATATATTGGGATTAGTTGTTTTGGGTTCAACATGACCTGTGGGAATTCTGAGTTTATTTATTTATTCATTTGCTTATATTTTTGGCCGGATAAGCATCCTAATCTTCTCATCTCTGCAAGTGAGCAGAAAACAGAAGTATTCAGAGAAAACCCCCATGAACATAAATAACAGAGGCAAATTCCACTCAGAGGCCAGAAGAAAGCTGGTAAGGAACCCCAAACCTCAGTTCCATGAAGCATCAGCATTAACTAGTTCAACACCACATTGTATCACTATTTTTACACATGTGAGATAAGAACTGTTTTAACAAGATTTTACATTAATATCATGACTGAGAAATGCTTAACATTTAATAAGCACTGAACTAAGAATAAACTTTTTTTAGGCACATCAAGTGCATGTGAGCTTGTGTGCATACATTGGCACATGCACGTGTGTATGTGTGTGCATGTGTATGCGTATGTGTGCGTGTATGTGTGTGTGTGTCTGTGTGTGTGTGTGTGTGTGTGTGTGTGTGTGTGTGTGTGTGTGTGTGTGTGTGTGTGTGTGTGTGTGTGTGTGTGTGTGTGTGTGTGTGTGTGTGTGTGTGTGTGTGTGTGTGTGTGTGTGTGTGTGTGTGGGTGTGTGTGTGTCTGTGTGCGCGCGTGTGTGTGTATTTGTGTGTGTGCGCGTGTGTGTACGTGTGTGTGTGTATGTGTGTGTGTGTGTGCACGTGTGTGTGTTTGTGTGCGCGCGTGTGTGTGCATGCATATGTGAGTATGTCAGTGAGTGTGTGTGTGTGTGTGTGTGTGTGTGTGTGTGTGTGTGTGTGTGTGTGTGTGTGTGTGTGTGTGTGTGTGTACATGCATGTATGTATGTGTGTATGCATTTGTGTTTCTTTCTTTCTACCTGCCTGTCTGCCCATCCATCAGATAATGAGAAATACAGTCAGAAGTAACAAGTGTTTTATTTTTATCTCCTAATGGTTAAGCATTATCCAGGCATTCAGTACTGGAAGACAGGGTTACAAAAACATCATTGCTATATTACATGCATAAGCATAATGTATGGTACTTCACTGACCCATCTCTATAGAAAGCCAGTTGAGATGAGATTAAATACATATAAAAGGTCACCAGTCTTAGGTTATATAGTGTCTGACTGGGTTTAGTCAAGATCCTCTTTTCTGTGGAGTCCTGGGGAGAAAGACTTCAACATATTACAAACTTTTTTAAAAAGACATTAAGTAAACAGACATTAAGTAATTTGCATTAACAATCACCCATACATTTGTGAATTGCATTAATGTGAAATAAAGGAATCTATTACAGTATAAAAGATAATTATGCATTTAGTAGATGTTGAACATTGAGCAAATGAAGAGGCACATTAATCACTTTGTCAAACGGATGCTATATCTTCTGAATACTGATTAGAAATCCAAAGAAATGGAGGTGAGGAAAGGAACTTGACAGGGCAGAAAATTTTACTATGGTAGTTAAGAAGAAGGGTATGCAGTGATTGGAAATTCAAAGATATGAAAGTAAGGGAATAAACTTAGTAGGGCAGAAAATGTTAATACTCTAGTTAAAAAGTGGGGTATTAAGTAGGTTCTGAAACAATTATATATGGTTATCATAAGGTTTATACTAGAAGTATACAGCTGGGTTATTGGGTAGTATCACAAAACTATATATAACTCTGGGAAATGCTAGTAAAACTATTCAGGTATTGGTGAAGTCTGGTTGTGGGCCTTAGAATTCTGGGTAAAAAGAAATTGTTTTAACAATATGGGAAGCTGAAGACTACAATGGCATTTATCCTGAAGCTATACTAAAGCAGATCCATTGATTTTATAGGCAACATTTTAGTTGTGTTTTAAACAAGTTTACATTCTGAATGTATTTCCGTGGTATTCGGATATAATTCCAAAGTATGGCTACACGCCTTGAATATAGAGTCACCTGCAGTATTAGATAATTTGGTATAGTGATGAGTGATTTTTATCTACAGTGTAAAATTCTATTGGGGAAATTGTGTTGTGTTATATTAAGTTGTTAAGGACTAGGCAATTTTCTGGTTTACAGAGAATAATGCTGAGGAGAATTTTTCAGGGGCAAGCTATTTTTTTAGAAGTGCAGTGGGAATACAGCTATACATAATAAACAAGAGAGTTTAGATGAAAGACATGTTACTAAGAAAGAAGTACAGCTAAGCAAATGTGTTAAAGATCTCAGAGCTACAAGCAGTTATCATAACATCAGACTAGTAGTAGTACCTACTATGTAACTCTGCTTCACAGCAGGGCTAGGCACAAGCAGTTATCATAACATCAGACTAGTAGTAGTACCTACTATGCAGCTCTGCTTCACAGCAGGGCTAGGCACAAGCAGTTATCATAACATCAGACTAGTAGTAGTACCTACTATGTAGCTCTGCTTTACAGCAGGGCTAGGCACAAGCAGTTATCATAACATCAGACTAGTAGTAGTACCTACTATGTAGCTCTGCTTCACAGCAGGGCTAGGCACAAGCAGTTATCATAACATCAGACTAGTAGTAGTACCTACTATGTAGCTCTGCTTCACAGCAGGGCTAGGCACAAGCAGTTATCATAACATCAGACTAGTAGTAGTACCTACTATGTAGCTCTGCTTTACAGCAGGGCTAGGCACAAGCAGTTATCATAACATCAGACTAGTAGTAGAACCTACTATGCAGCTCTGCTTCACAGCAGGGCTAGGCACAAGCAGTTATCATAACATCAGACTAGTAGTAGTACCTACTATGTAGCTCTGCTTTACAGCAGGGCTAGGCACAAGCAGTTATCATAACATCAGACTAGTAGTAGTACCTACTATGTAGCTCTGCTTCACAGCAGGGCTAGGCACAAGCAGTTATCATAACATCAGACTAGTAGTAGTACCTACTATGTAGCTCTGCTTCACAGCAGGGCTAGGCACAAGCAGTTATCATAACATCAGACTAGTAGTAGTACCTACTATGCAGCTCTGCTTTACAGCAGGGCTAGGCAATACTGCCCCACGGCCTGCCAGATGACAAAATAATTATTTATTTATTTTAGGTACATTTGTTAACCGGGTGGTGTCCAACTGGGCCAGTAGCCCATTTTCAGCAGAGACCCAGGGAGAAAAGCTCCAGACAAATTAACAAATTATAAGCAAGATTATAAGCAAAAAATTACTAAAAACACCTCAGTTAATATAGCATAATACAACAGTACAGTAGTTAAACGTAACAGTACATTAATACAATATTCATACAAACACATAGTTATAGGTACATATTATAGCAAATTATAGCAGTACAAATGAGTTTATCAGAATTCCACTGGCAAACAGCTGTAGCTGTTTGAGGTGAATGATAGTACAGACTAGAGAAGACATTAGGAGGGCGTTATTTATTTTTTTATTTTTTTTATTTATTTATTTCCAGTTTGATGACCGGGGATGTCCACTGGGCTCAGGGAGCCCGTTTTCAGTGGAGGACCGGGGAGAAAAGCTCCATGTTACAAAGTTTAGATACAAATACAATATAGAAAAGAAGAACAATTTATAATTATGTTTCATGCTAGAGACCAGGTGTAATTTCTTAGGTACATGTTACCTTTAGATACAGACACAATATTATTAATGAACACTTTACAGTTACATTTCATGTTAGAGAGCAGGTGTAAATTCTTAGGTACATGGTACAAAATTGATATTTACAATATGTACATATGTGTGGTAGCCTATAGATCATAGCTAGGCAGGCTAGTAATCATAGCTGGAGAGTGGTTTAGAGATGGAGAGAAAATTATAGGACTAAGAAGGGAGAATGCAGTTGCATTTCCTGTTACAGTAAAGGTAGGAATGTAACTGAGATTTAAAGTTTTCAAAGTTTGCACAGGTCCCTAGAGAGGAAGGAAGAGAATTCCATGTTTTTGCTAAGGAAAAGGATAGCAGGAGTTGACCAGCAGGTCGACTGGGTTTTCGGACAGTGATTAGGTTTTGGTGAGTAAATCTGAGAGTTCTCTGAGGGATGTAGAGGAGAAGGATGTTGCAAAGAGCAGGGCACTTAGAGGGTTGAAAGATTAGTTTGTGGGATGTGGTAATCTGAAGATAGTCTAGATGATTGGATAGTTCAAGCCAATGTAACAAATTAAGGGCAATACAATAATGAGAGGAGTATTTGGCTTTTGTGACAAATTTAGAAATCTTATTATAACAGACTTCCAATTTTGAAATGAGTGTGGCAAATAAGTTAGTTAATAGAGGAGCACCATACATTAGTGACGGGAGTAGATAGGTAGTGGCAAGCGTTTGTCTGGTGGAAGGAGAGAGAAACTGGATGTTCCTGTATAGCATACCAAGTTTTATATGGGTTTTCTTAACGTGTTGCTGGATGTGAGTGTTGAATTTCAGGTGTTCATCAATAGTGATCCCAAGTAGTTTGGCAAAGGGAACAACCTCTATAGTGGAGTTGTATTGGTTCATGATTTGGAATGAGTTTTTATCAAGAGGGGAAGCTTTTGAGGGAGAGAATAATAGTATTTGGGGTTTATTGGCATTTAGTGAGAGGTGATTCTGAAGCATCCCGTTTTTAGTGGTGGAGAAAGCAGCTTGGGTCAGTGTCCGAAGCTCCAGGAGGTTGGTGGCACTGCAGATTAATGTGGAATCATCTGCATATTGTACAATTTTGGTATTGGGTATGGCTTTGTAGAAATTGTTAATAAAAATGTTAAACAGCGTTGGACCGAGTATGGATCCCTGGGGACCTGTTACCCAGGTGAAGTACAAGGGTAGAGCCATTTGCTGGTGAGATATTCTTTTAGGCTTTTTTTGAAAGAAGAGGTGTTTGTATTCTTTTGGATGTGCTGAGGTAGAGCATTCCAGACCTTGGCTATTCTCCTGGAATAGAGGGAATCACCATGATAGTTGTGTGGCTGGGTAATTTTTAGCAGTAATTTGTCAGATGTTCTAAGGGACCTGCAGGTAACGTTGGGTTGTACCAGGTTAGAGAGGGCAGGGCAATTATTGGGGTTGTGGAAGATTTTGTGGGCAAAGTTAAGTTGGTTTAGAGTTAACAGATTGGGTAGTTCTAGCCAGTTAAGGTGCTGGAGAGAACAGCAATGATGTGATTTGTGGGGTGATTGGCTGCAAACGTAGCTATTTTGTTATAGCAGTATTCTAGGTTATTAAGGTCAGTTTTGCATAGGCTGGTGAAAATATGTGAACAATAGAGATGGGTAGATAGTGAGTGGGCTCTAGGAGTGGCTAATCTGGCTTGGTGAGTGAGGTAAGGTTTGGCTCTGCAGATGGTACCTAGTTTGGGATGGACTTTGTGATTGTTAAGGAGATGTGTGTATTAAATTTTAGTCTGTTAATGACTGTAACTCCTAGGAGTTTGGCCTAATTAGTTGGGTCAATTTTTGTTCCTTTGGAAGAATACATACAGAGGGGTAGAAGGCTTACCTTGGATGATTCGTTAGTGAAAATCATTAAATTAGTCTTATTTGGGTTTAGGATGAGTTGATGTATGGAGAGGAACGTTTCTATGTCCAGGAAGGATGTTTGCATTTTTTGTGGAAGTTCTTGGGGAGAAGGGGTTGAACAGATAAGTGAGGAGTCATCTGCGTATTGAATGATAGTTGCATGTTGGGTGGTGGAATTTAGGTTATTGGTGAATATGATAAAAAGGAGGGGCCCAAGTATGGATCCTTGGAGTACTCCAGTGTGTACAGGCAGTAGAGGAGAGAGATTGTTTTCCCATTTAGTAGCCTGCTTATGGTTTGAAAGGTAGCTGAGGAACCAGGTTAGGGATGAGGAGCTGAGATTGTAGTTTGCAAGTTTGTTGAGTAGCAACTGGTGATACACGGTGTCAAAGGCTTTTGACATATCTAGAAAAATTGCAGAGACCCAGTGTCCTTTATTTTTAAGGTGTTGAATATTATTGGTGAAGGATATTAGAGCAGTGTTAGTACTGTGCTTGGGCCTGAAGCCGTGCTTTGAGGAGATAGCATGTTGTTGGTGGTGAGGTGTGTGATGCCCGTGCCCTGGCCCAGCAATCAAGGAGCCTCAATTCACATCACTAACACCAGAGAAGGAGTCTCATATATGAGGAAAGGATAACAAATGCACACAGTAAAGTGCAATTTCCCTTAAGAGTACACAGAGATCACAGTCAGTCCAGGGCTAGTCACTCCCTTGCTCTCCAGATCCCCAATAAGACAACCCACTGGCACACCTACAGAGTCCAGATCTCAGCCTAGTGGGCAAGCTAAACCCTCCAGCACCCTCTCTGTCCAACCAGTGCTTCATGTCCCTGCCCAAGTAACTGACACATACACACACTTTGAGAAGAGTCTATACAACCACACAGACAATCCTGGGTAAGGCTGGCACAGGTTCTCCAGTTGTGCTCCTTTTACCCAGACTATACAGTAGTACCACTTGCCACCACCCACTAATATTTATCAGCTACTCAAAGGCCCTTAAAAGGGTGTCCAATTATTACTGTGCAATATTGTTATCCAATTGATAGTATAGCCCACGTCTAAAGCTATTAGAGTGGCCTTGTACAATTTTACCAAAGGCATGCAAGTACTCTTAAGAGCTTAAATTATCTCTACAAAAAACAGCCACAGTTGAAAAGTTTTAAAATATTTAACAATAAATAATAAAAACATAAGACAATACTTCTTACTACACAGTGCAAGTCAAGAGTTAAAATAATTCAGTAGTACAATTCTGACATCAAAGAAAAACACTTAGTCTAATCTTTCTAGTTTCTAGCTATTTCTAAAAGAAAACACAAGTCTAAGATAACTTACATAAGAAAATAGGCAGAGTGCTGATGAGTTGGATGGTCAAGACAAAAATGCTTAATGCCTTCTGATTCTCTCTGTTTAAATTGCTATCTTCAGTCCTGATTCCCATTACATCATTTTTTTCACTTTCCTGGTGTTCCCAGGCTAACAGATACTACATTCCTTGCACCTGCAGGAAACTACAGCCATATTTTATATAAAATGACATGTGACTTTAAATGAAGGTGAGGTTTTAATCAATGAGTATGGGATGGCATATAAAGGAATTTTTTGTTTAATTTCATTGTCTGATGAAGTGGCTTGGCCTACGAAAGCGCTCACCTTTTGTTGTTTGTTGTGGATTAAATTGTTTTAACTTATATATAGCCGTGGCCTGATGCTTCCTTTGTTTTTATGTTACAAGTCTAAGATAACTTACATAAGAAAACAGGCAGAGTGATGATGAGTTGGATGGTCAAGACAAAAATGCTTAATGCCTTCTGGTTATCTGTGTTTAAATTGCTGTCTTCAGTCCTGATTCCCATTACATCATTTTTTACACTTTCCTGGGGTTCCCAGGCTGACAGATACTACATTCTTGTTATAGTTGCACCTGCAGGAAACTACAGCCATAAAAGACATTCTACATGTAAACTCTAGTAGTTATTCCTTAAGTTAAAACAATAAGCAGGATGCTTCACTCCAGACTCATAGGCTCCAAATTTTAACTTCAAAGGGAAAGACATGAAATAATTTTAACTTCAAAGGACAGACAAGAAATGCTTGACTTAGCTTTCTTTACAGCAGAGGAAAACGTTGCTACATTTCTTTAAGTTCAATGTTTTAAGTTCAACATTTCACAGCATATCCTTTCATTTAAGAAAACAAGCTTGTAGTTCAATATTTTACAGTATTTTCTTTCAATTAAGAAAACATGTCTGTAGTTCAACATTCATAGTTACAAATGATAGCATTATCGGCACAATTCTATCTGGCTAGGCTGGCAGCCTTCACAAGGTGATTTAGAAGCTGTTGGTGGATACATTTCTCTAGTATTTTAGCTATGGGAGAGAAGATGGCAATTGGTTGATAATTTGAGATTTCTCTAGAGGAGTTGCCCTTATAAAGGGGAATGATGTAAGAAATCTTCCAGAGGAGAGGGACATAGGGTTCAGAGATAGACTGATTGATTGGGGTGGATATGGGGTAGGCTATGGATGGAGCAGCTATTTTCAGGAATTCATTGGGTAGCTGGTCAGCAGCAAGACAGCAGAGGTTTAGTTTACTTAGGAGTTTTTTATGTACATAGTCTGAATGGGTTTGAGGGAGAAAGAGTTTGTGTCTTTGGTGGTGGGAGTGCGCTTAGTGGGCAGAAGTATTTGTTGTCTAGGAGGGTGGTGATTGAGTTAATAAAGTGGGAGTTGAACTGCAATGCTATGGGCTCAGAGGTATTACAAGTGGCAGGAGCAGGGGGGGGTGGTTTTAACAGGGCTAAGGAGGTAGTTGATGTTTTGCCAGACCTTTGTGGGTTGTTCAGGTATTTTTGTTGGGTGGATTTAAAGTAAGTTTTTTGTCACTGGATATTTTTTTCTTAACTTGAGTTCTTCATTGTTGAAATATTGTGAAATCATTTTTATTTTTGGTGGTATGGTAACATGGCCAGAACTTGTCCCTTTGTTTGATTAGAGCCTTAGTATCATTAGATAATTGTTTGACTTTGGTACAAATTTTTCTGGTGGGGAGAGATTATTTAGTATTTCAAGGAATTTATTATTGAAGTATTCAACTGCAAGGTCTAGTTGTAGGATTTTTTAATGGGGACCAGTCACAATGTTGAAGTAGTAAATTGAATGTCTCTGGGGAGAAGTTTTTCTTGCTCCGGGTGTATTTGAAGGGTATGTACATGTGGGACGGAATTATTTTTCTAACTAGGAATGTGGGAGCATGGTCGCTTAGTGAGATATGTAGGCAGCCAGCTTGATGCCCAAGGTTGGGCTTGTTGGTTTGTATCCAGTCGAGTATTGATTGTTTTTTTTGAATTATTATCAGTATGGGTGAGGCTATTAATAGTTTGGGTGAAATTGTACAGGTTAATGAAGTTAGTGGGACAGGTAGAGAAGCAGGAGAGCCAGTCAAGGTTAAAGTCACCTAGGATGATTGTTTCCTGGCTGAAAGAGGAAGCAGACCAAGAGAGGAGGGATTCAATACTGGGAAGGTTGTTTCCAGGAGGCAGGTATATGGCAATAATAATGATGGCTTTATGAGGGTTAGGTTTCAGGTGTGTGACTAGTATTTCTGCAGTGGGGATGGCTGGGGTAGTACAGTCTAGTTTTTCCACTGTATGAGAGTCTTTGAACATAACAGCTACACCACCACCTCGATTGTTTAGTCTGTCTTGCCTTATGATGTTGTAACCATTAGTTGTAACAGGAACAGCAATTATGCTCACACTTACATATTCATAGGCCCAGTCAGTTATTTTCAGAATAGTAAGAGTAAAATGCAGTGTAGAATGCTGTCTCTTTAAGAGGACTAAGGCAACAAATTCAGAAGAGAAAAAGGGATTCAGCTACCTATAGATACACAAGAAGACAAAAATGTAATTGTTTTAGTATGATAAAAATATGGAACTGGAGGACTGTTTATTTATTTACTTATATTTGTTTATCGTAATTTACTCTAACCACATTAGGATCTAGAAACGTAATTCTGTAACATAACTGCAGTTTTTGGTTAAATGCAGTGTGTAACTCGAAATTGCTATTGCTATTGTTATTGATGCAGAGATTTAGAACTATGACTGATACAATAATACATTGTACTAGTCCTGAATTTGGTTTTCACAGCTTCCATTTGTGGTTCTTCTTTGAACAAGTCCAGGCAGTGCTCCTTTACTGATTTTGAAAAAGGTCCACTTAGCTCAATGATATACCATGGGTTAACAAACAATCCTGCTTTTTTACCTTTTTTAAACAGTCCTGCATATGGCAGTAATGGAGAACAATAGACTGTACCAGTGTTTTTATATAGCCCTCAGAATTTTAAAGCAGTTGCGCAAGATCTAGGAGCTGCGGCATATTATCTCAGTCACAATTCTCAACTTCTTTTACTCAATAAATAGATGCAAAGCTAAAAATAATGGATAGAAAACCAATTCTTGCTATTCATACCTCTCAAGTGACCTCATTATGAGGAATGTTCCTAACTTCTGGCTAAAAGGTTTAACATCATTACATGAAGATTTAGCCATGATAAAAACTATTTATATTGGCACCCCAAACAAACACCAACCTGGTAAACAATAGGAAAAATGATATTCTTCCTTTAGAGTGAACCTGCAAGATATCCTGAAAACTACAGACCAATAACTTGCAGACCAATAGCTTGCCTTCCCAGAATGTATAACCTATATATTGGAATTGATGTCAACAAGAGTTTATATAGTCATTTACAAGAAAACTCAGTTATGGCAGTAGAATAAAAGGGTAACAAAAAAAGCCATATGGAACAAAGGATCATTTGTTGTTAAAAGTCATAATGGTGAATTGTAAAAAGGGCAAGAATCTAAGTATGGCATGGATAGACTACAAAAAAGCATCTGACAGCATCCCACATTCATGGAGAGGAGAGTGCTTACAAATGTATAAGATACACCCTACATTGACTGAAATAGTGGCAAACCACTTTTCAGCTAAGCCATGATAAAGGACAAATCACTATACCAGGGATAAAAATTTAAAGGGGGATATTCCAGGGTGACTGTTTCTTAGTAAAGTAGATGTTAAACAAATAGAAGCTGAAGTTATGGAATACCTGCGAAGTGAAGGATTTAGTGCAAAACGTTTAACACAGATCATGTCACAGCATAATGGAACAATGAGTCCGCAAAATAAGGAGAAACGGGTGGAGTGGGAGACACCTGAAGAAGAAATATGGACATGGGAAAGAAAAAGAGATTTAATATGGTGCAATATCTGCACAAAGGAGAAAGCACATCTAATCAATACAAAAAAAGCAGCACCAACAATATTTGAAGATAACTACAGGCAAAGGCATATGGGTATGGAAAATTTCACAATACAAAAAATAAGAAAACAAAGCGGGAAAGCAGAAAAGAGGATTAGTAGTAAAGTTTAAGAAATAAAAACTGAAGTTATAGATTACCTGTGAAGTGAAGGATTTAGTGTAGAAAATCTAGCTCTGGTAACATCACAGCATGATAGAACAGTCAGTCCTCAAATTAAGGAAAAACAGGTAGAATAGGAAGCATCTCATCAGTTGTCACATGAAGATACTCTGGAGCCTTCAGAAGGAAACCAGTACAGAAGTTCATTTGGAGCTGTCATCTAAATACCATGAAGGTTAAAGGGATGGCGCTATAACCCGAGTGAGATAATGCCAATCCTAACAAGGAGCAGATGCTAATGTTTTATATCACTATGCTTTTATACAAATAAATCAAGGGCAAGGACAGACATTAGGTTTATGAGAAGAACACAGATGTGGTTAAGGAATGATTGAATGCATTATTAAAACAGAAAGTTATACTTCTACTGAAAGGAACAAAAACATTTGCAGAGAAATGTAAAATATAAATATAAAACATGACATGGAGTTAAGTTCTTTACCAGCTACTTAGTGGGTATATTATCTAAAGACTGCTCAATACCACTTTGTTGGGCAAGGATGAGATGGGTTACAGAAGCAGGTTCATAAAAATCTTATACAATGGCTAAGTACATTGTTACGATTCTCCTTTTTGTAGTATTTTTTGGTGCTTGCCTTTTTGACATGTTTTATAAGGTATACTCTCAGATACATTTTTTGTGAAAACAGAATATTACTGAAGACATTGGAACTTGCCTTTCTCCACTGTCAAAGGTTAGAAAACTTTGGAGTTATGGCATATAAGCTATGGGATTTCAACCAATCTCATCTGGTTGTTAAACCTGTGTCTTATGGATTGTATAAACATGACACACAACATTATTTGATAGACTTTTAGTGTGTGTGTGTGTGTGTGTGTGTGTGTGTGTGTGTGTGTGTGTGTGTGTGTGTGTGTGTGTGTGTGTATATATATATATATATATATATATATGTGTGTGTGTGTGTGTGTGTGTGTGTGTGTGTGTGTGTGTGTGTATATATATATATATATATATATATATATATATATATATATATATATATATATATATACACATCATGAGATATATTGCTGTGTCATTGAAATGATTATATCATGGAATTTGGATGTCAATGCTGCTTGTGCACGTATTGTTCATTTTGTAAAATGTATATAATGTCATTCTGTTTGTATGTCTTTTTTTAATGTTCACAGTAAAAGTTCCCTGATGTTTATAACTACCAAAAGATCTTTTAACATCCACCTAAACTGTCACTTACCCTTGCACATGGGACCTTGGTTTAAAGTCTCTTCCAAACAATGGAATCTGAGCCTGAGAAGAGCAGCATCCCTTAATGATGCACTGCAATATTAGTACTGAAATCTGAATCCAAGGCAGCATCCCCTAATGATGCAATGCAATATTAGTACTGAAATGTGAATCCAAGGCAGCATCCCCTAATGATGCACTGCGATATTAGTACTGAAATGTGAATGCAAGGCAGCATCCCCTAATGATGCACTGCAATATTAGTACTGAAATGTGAATGCAAGGCAACATCCCCTAATGATGCACTGCGATATTAGTACTGAAATGTGAATGCAAGGCAGCATCCCCTAATGATGCACTGCGATATTAGTACTGAAATGTGAATGCAGGGCAGCATCCCCTAATGATGCACTGCGATATTAGTACTGAAATGTGAATGCAAGGCAGCATCCCCTAATGATGCACTGTGATATTAGTACTGATATGTGAATGCAGGGCAGCATCCCCTAATGATGCACTGCGATATTAGTACTGAAATGTGAATCCAGGGCAGCATCCCCTAATGATGCACTGCGATATTAGTACTGAAATGTGAATCCAGGGCAGCATCCAATAATGATGCACTGCTATGTTAGTACTGATATGTGAATCCAAGGCAGCATCCCCTAATGATGCACTGCAATATTAGTATTTTCTCCACAGCTGTGTGATAATGGAGTTAGTATATTAAAGTAAGGGGGGAAGGGGGGAAGGACTTTTCCCCCTGCAAAAAAAGAAGTTTTGGAGAAGTATTTGCTGTATATGAAGTTTTAGATGTAATGTGATTTGACTAACTGTATTTTGGATTAAATGTGTATTACATGAATTTTTAGATATTCTGTGATTAACTGAAAAGTGTCCTAGATAAAAGGTAACAGCCTAATTATTTGGCATATATTCCTCTGATCTCCAATTGTAAAAAAACAGGATCTCTGGTTAACCATGGTTGCAGGTGATTGTAAACTGGGTGTCATCCTCACACGGCCTTCTGACATGCAGGAGCTACAGCCTGAAATCATACATGTTAATAGCTGTTGTTCAGAAAATGGGCTAAAATTAAACACTAAAAAGTGCAGTATTCTTACATTTGGTAAGCAATCCCTCAAATCATTTTAAACATAAACAAAACATTTCCAAAATGAAACCTGACCTTAGAACATGGGTAGATAATTCCCTCTGCTTTAATCATCGTGTTGCAACAATAGTTAGGAAATCCTTCACTCTCTCTCTCTCGTATAGCTGATACCAAAGGATTTCTCCCCAATATTTAAAGAAATCCCTACCTCTCTATATTCTGTATTGCTCAGGCCCATCATCAAATGCAATGCCCCTTTTGGGACATATTCAGTAGACATATTAGGTATTTGAACAGACTCCAGAGATTCTTAAAAATAAAAGATCACAGTGATAAAACACCTGAGCTGCCAGGAAAGTCTGGAGGCTTTGTCCCTGTATTTAGTGTCCTACAGTCTCCATAGGGGTGATCTGTGCCATGTTTTTCATGCCATTAGGGATCCAGCAGTCCAACTCATCTTATATCTCCACAAATCAAACACACTAGTGAACACTAGGAGCAGAGATGTTAACTGACTTCAGCAGATACACAAATCACGTTGCAGAGACAGATTCATCACATAATGTCTACCCCTTTCTCTGGAGCAAACATAACTCCAAATAAAGCAATGAGATACATTATTTTGCTTTACAAAGAAGTTAGGCAGTTGGATGCGTATTCACAAATTCACCCCAGGCATCATTTGCCCTTGAAAAGGCAAGCTAAGGTCTGAGCGTGGGTACTGGCAAGGAGTAAGCAGCCACATGGCCCAGCTGCCTTGTATTTTGTATGATTCTATGATTCTCTACTTCTAGCTTTTCAAAGTAATAGAATAACTGCATAAAATCTTTGAAAAGTGTGAAAGCAATTAAAAGAAATTTTAAGCTCACAATGTTTTACCTGTTTTTGACCTCCATGCCACATGATGGCGCTATCATTGATAAGTAAGGTCTTGCCAGAAGGTGCTTTAGAATGAAATGCCCCCACACTCTGGTAACTCAGGACACCATCTGGTCTGCATTGCCAATTTAGAATGTCATATATACCGATTATATTCCCAGCTTCATCAAACGAGATATCATCACCAACAGGGTTTGAAAACTGAACATTTTTTAAGTAGTGGAAAAGCTGAGAAGAAAGAATGCATTTATGAATCAATAAATTGAATACGCAGCAAAAATAAATAATTATATAGTTCCTTATTTTCCTTAATACATTTCTCCAAAAGGAAGTTCATATACAACTCTTTCATAATCTAACAGAGATCTATATCTAAGTACTATTTTTTGGCAATCATTGCCCCTGCTGTCTGGTGATCATCAGCCTCTCCCACAGTAAATCATCTCATTTGTTCCCCATCACCAGGGTGTGGATTGAGCAGGAGAGGTCATCATTCAGACAGCTATCAGGGGCAATTCAAGGTTTTCCACTTTGTTTCCATGTCCCTAACCACATGCACACAGCAAAGAAGAAGGAGAGGGCATGCAGTGGGATGATGGCAGCAGCCATCCTCTCACTTCTGTAAGGGGTGATCCTCCCAAGCATTCCAACCTTGCACCCCCCCAAAGCATAATCAATGAGCTTCTCAGTCTCTACCAGGAAGTTAACACCATGCAGTGTACCCCCAGGTATGTAAGAATCCCCACCCTCCCCTGAGGAGAGGTGAGCAGGTTCTGAGTTGCATTCAGGAATCTATCCAGGCTAAATATAATTAAATAATATTAATCAAAATATATTCTTCTTTACTATTTAATTTAAAGGTTCCTATAATCTGCACCAGTAAGCTAACATCCAACCATAGGAAAGTCACTGGGCCACCCTAATATTTCAAAAAATTCCTTTTAGCTTCTACTTACCAAAATGGCACATTCTGGTCTGCAAAGAAAAGATCAATCCCCTCCCTGACATATGCACTTGAAAAAATAAATAAATAATATAATATCATTTTTTAGTTATTTACAGTCAGATACACACATTCATTGTTTATTACATTTGAATTTCACCAGACTTGATTCCACACAAAACAGTACATGAAAATACAAAATATTTTCAGTCTTGTTTGTCACCAACGGTGTTGTTGTGTTGCGAAACACATTTTAAATATTTTTAAAATTAGCTGAACAGTTATTTGATAGGAAGTTGTCAGAGGATGACTATTCATGTTATATTTGTATGTCCTCAATGGGTCATTTGCATACATCCCATGGGCCTCTACTACTGGAAATATAAGGTATTTCCCAGTGCAGACTAGCATAGCCGAATCTTTCTTGGAATGCTCTCTGAATGGTTTGTCTGTGTGACTTTTTTACTTTTTGATTTGCAAATAAATGATTGACCCATAACCCTTATTCAAATGAACGGGTGGTATAAAAATGATGCAGTGTATATTTTGTTTTACCTTTACAAAGCCGAATCACAGTGGTGCGATTGCTCATATGAGCGAATCATAACCACAAAAATGAAAACAGCGACAGTTTTAAATGTTCGAAAATCAGCAAATCGAAAAGCAGATTCACTGATTTTCGAACATTAATGTTGAAAAAAAAATCTAATGAAGTGTAAAGCAGGGGGCAAGCCCCCCTGCACCACCCACACCCCCCCTACTTTAATATTCTAACTCCAAGATCACACTGCAGTGGGGAAGGGACCATTTTCCGATCCCCACTGTAGTGCAATCCGCCCCAAAATATCGAATGTGCAATGAGCGAATGTCACTGTGCATTTGCTCATTGCACATTCAAACCTTTTTCCATTTGGCATTTGCAAACTTTGTAAACTGCCTTTCGGACAATTGCTGTTCGCCCGTGTGCAATACGCACACATGAAGGTAAACCGTATATTTTACTATTTTACATGCTTTCTGGATTTTTGTACTTCTATAAATTGTTTTTGAGGGATGGCCTAATTGCATTGTTGTATAATATTTAATATTGGCCTGGACAAGTGAGAGAACAGTATATTGCATTTGATCACACTCACAGGAAACTGCACATCATGTGTGGAAATAATTCCACTAATAAAGCAAACAAACAAAAAGAATGACTGTCAATGCCAGAGGTAAATGTTAATTTTGTTCACATATAGGTTTGTAGGTAGGTACTAGGCTATCGGCCCAAGGGCCTAAGTAATTCTAGCCAACAAGGTTCCCTGGCTTACACTAAGGATGGTGATAAATCAAAAATGAGTGATGGAAGGTATTGCTCACCATACATATTTTAGGACTGGAAGCCCCATGTAGACATGATACTATTATCCCTAGGTATACCAGAGAAAAAGGTAGCTTTGCATCCTTTAATGAACCATGTTTGGCCAAGTTCACTTACAAAAGTGCAACAAGTCTTCCTGAAGCACTCATAATCTGAAATCAATCTCATTGTTAATGGTGCAACAGGTGTCACACTCACGTTTAGTGCAGAAAACTGCGGGTTTTATTCTGACACTAGATAGATCAGTTGCTGACACTGCAGTACTGTATGGTGGGTTGTAATCCTTCAGATGTTAGGCCAAGGTCCCAGCTGCTTCAGTTGGTGGCAACTCAGGTGGACATAAAAGATCCCACAGCACCTATCCGAAGTGCAGAGGAAGTTTCCTGATGGCCTGTCTAAATTTTCTTAGTAGTATAAGTACCACCTCGGATCCCCCAGAAAAGAGGCTGCCAGCCTGGTGGGACAAATCTGGTCCACAAAGCATGAATAAAATCACTACTTCTATTTATTGGGCATTACAACAGAAGATCACTTAAAGAAATATAGATGCTTTTAGAAAAGCAGTAGGCATTTATCCTGATACATTTGTTTCACTTCTTGAATTTTTTACATTATTTTAAAGAGCTATCAGATCTAGATATCATTATGTATTTCAGTTTGTTAGAGTACATTAAGAAATTAGAAGAATATTGAACCATGACTGTAACATCTATAATACTATGATAATATAATAAAAGTCTAACATATATAATGACACAGGATACTTACTTCGGTTAGATATGAAAGTCTAGTAGTCTAAACATTTTCCGAAAAATCGAGTTTAACATCATAAGGCAAACATTTGTAAATATTTTGAGAACAGTAAGCTAGATTTTCCACTGTGTTATTCCTTAAAACTTCTTGTATTAGAAGTCACATGCAAGTGTCCCCTTAAAAACATCAGATGTTTCAGCTATATGTCAGTTATGAATGCCCATGACTTTTCTCCTTTTTTAGTTCTGTTATGGACAAATTCAGGCCAATAAAGCCAAACCCCACTAGCTGTAGACATGCATCATCAGTACAGCAGAATTGGACTGTTTGTCTCACCTTTGGAAACACAGTATTGTCGTACCCAGCTGATGTCCATAACTATTAGGGTGTCTGCAAAACATCCCACCTAACAAATTAAAACAATGAGTAACAAGGTCACATAGACAAACCAATCAGTAAAAATTACAGGAACTTAGCCAAGCTAGGTTTTCCACTGTGAGATTCCTTAAAACCTCTTGTATTAGAGGTAACATGGGATATATGCAAATGACCCATTACAAAGGAAAAAAAGTCATGGGCATTCAGAACTGCCATATAGCTGAAACACCTGATGTCCTTAAGGGGTCATTTGCATATAGCCCTTGTTACCTCTAATACAAGAGGTTTTAAGGAATCACACAGTGGAAAATCAAGTTTGGCTAGGTTTTCTTGTAGTTTTTACTGATTGGTTTGTCTGTGTGACCTTGTTACTCATTGTTTTAACTATACCACAATATATCATAGTGCAGAAAAATCTAGAAAGATAATTTTCTTTTAAATTTTCACAAACCTCTTTTCATATCCTGGAAACAGTACACACCAGACATATAATATATAGTATGTATATGCTATGAATGCATTGCCTGCCTGGGAAACTTATAGCTGATACATCACGACAACTGGATTGATAAGGGATTTATCATCTTTGAGGATTTCCTAATTCTTTCCCATGGTTCTTTGTAGTTCTAGCACTGTCTGTAACTTATATCAGTTTTTTAACTGTAGACCCTCTTCAACTCTTTAGTTGGATTCAGAAAGAAAAAGTATAAACCTAAAATCCTTTTTTTTGGTACTCTGAATAAAATTATTACATCCAAACATGTAAAAATGTTGGAAAGTCAGAAACAAAGGCAGAGTACTAATCTAAATATTAATATTTTATCAAATAATGGCCTTTCCTTAAAGCTCTAACTCCTGTGTTTACACACTAAAATTTTAAATCTCTGGCAAATCTTCCCTGTCAGACTTACAAGCAAAGGAGAAAGTGGGAAAATAGTTGCTCTGCATACTCTCAGACCAAGACTACCTGCCTTGATATGATTTATGATTCCTCAACAATTAAGATTATTTGGTAAATGTTTTTCATACTCTTTCCTGGGCTCTATATTTATCTGGTTGCCAGCTTTGGATAGTAAAGTGTTCTGGTTCCAACCTGGGAAGAAGAGATAGCACAGCTTTCTACATGGAGGAGAATATGGCACTTCCTGGTTACCTAAAGCATGGCTGCAATCATTTTCAGAAGCTGTAAAAACTGTCTACATGATTTCATACTGCAACTGTTTGTATACAAACATACATTATGAGACCACTACAAGCACAACATCTTCAGTAAATCTTTTAAAGATAACTGAAATATTTTTTGTTCAGGACACCCATTCATGAAATGCTTTGAGTCTTTGTTCTTTGCATTTTTATGCTTTCTTTTTTCTTCCAATAATTTATGTCCTACCTTATGAAATTATAAGTACATGTTATCTATTTCAACATTCTTGAAGTTAAAGAGGTTTTCTGTTTAAGACCCTTCAGTCTGAAAATTCTATATGATTTGACAGCTTACACAATTATGTTACTGTTTCTGTGTCATCACTGCTAATGTTATCACACATATCTTTAGGTTTGTCATGTTCTGTAGATATTTATACAAATTGCAGTTCTGTTCAGATTTGCTATTGGCATGTTTAAGCTTATTAAAATGCATTTATTGCAAAAAAAATTACAATTATTTCTCTGGAAGCAATAAGAGCAACTCCTTCCCACTTTTATTTTCTGGTCTAGGAGCTGCAAGTGTTTAGTGGTGCAATAATCAAACTAATTATGCATTGCAACCTTATTGGACACAAATACCATCTGTACAGCCTCTATCAACATTATACATAGCTCACTTTTATTGTGACAGCATGCAGATGGTTGGAAATATACTATAACACAGTTATTTAATAAATTACTTTTTATGTACTGTAGACAAGTCTTTGTTTTTATTTATTTCCTATTTATTTTTGCTTGTTTATTTCATTTTTTAAATAAGTAGGATACTGATCACAATGGACAACGTTCATACCTTGCATAGGTGAATACACTCACAGGAAAAAAAAAACAATAATAGTAGATATTAAATAGTGAAATGTAGCAATGATAACGTTAGTTGATTGCAAGTGTAATAACTAAACCAATTATCAATACGGAAAGGAAAATTGGCATTTTCTTTCCTCTGATATTATGAGTTTATTGACTGATTAAAGTTAGTTAATCATCAATCAGTCTATCAATACAGACCCATTTCATAACTACACAACTACCTGTCAGACTACAGATCCCAAATAACTGTAGTGTTGCCTCCTCTGATATAGAGACACTTAGAATAAGAGTCGCACAGGGCTTTCTGTTAAATCACATATTGTTTTCATTACTTATTAGTGACCTAGCACTAAGCCTCGCCAACACTTAGTTTATTTTCTACGGATGATATATTGCTTTTAAGTTCAGACAGAAATACGCAGAGGGCATAGGAGGAACTACAGAAAAATGTCAATCGCCTTTTGTGTATGGCTTATAAAAAAAAAAGAAAACAAAAGGGTTAAAACATGACCCAGCTATGAAAATCTAAAAACTAAATAGCAATCTCATTGGCAACAGAAACTCCATAAATACCTGCCTTCTCCTGTATAACCAAAAGGCCATACATGGGTTACTGTTAGCAAGGTGCTTAGGAACCTTAAACTGTGTTACAATTTAGCTAGCCTCCTAACATTATAACCTGTTAAAGTTAATGGGTGTAATTTCATAATAATAATAACATTAATGATGATGATGGGTCTAAACTCTCATTTACAAACTACTGCAAATAAAGTATTTTGCAACCTGTTTTTTATCGCATTTTCTTCCCAGAGGAACATTATTGCCATTCATTACGTGAACTTAATTGCTTCTACCTCAAAAATGAGCTCATTTAAGCCACTCCAGTTAGATCACTGCCCTCTCCTAGAAAAGATACTGCAGACCAGGCTATCTTTGTATTCTTTAAGAAACAATGATCAAAGTGCTCTTACCCTTACTAGAGTCCCTTTTGTAATTACGTCATTAGAAAAAAAAAAAACTTGCAATCATAGCCCCTGCTGTTTTGAACTTGCTCCCAAATGAAGTCTGCAGTGCCTAATACTACAATTCCATTGTACCTCTTTTATGGACAGCAGACAAACCTTATAGTTTAAAATTAAATCAAACCTGCACTACATTTATCACAACTGTTTTGTATAACTCTTCATGACAATTAGTTAATTGCGTGTTTATATTTCATGCATTATCTTAAATTATACAACTGGGCTGGTCATACCTGAAAATGATCTTGTACCAGTCCACTCATTCAGCTAGAAACAATCAAATTAATTAATAAGCAAATAATTAAGTAGGTGAGCTGATTCAAATGGACCTTTTTCAACCACAACTTAGATGAACAGTAAAATGCCCTCATATATGTGGCAAATGCAAAACTAAACAGAAGTTCAGTAGTTACTCATTCATGATAGTGGACATGATGCAACATTTTGCATAATTTTGTTAAGTACATTCATTGGCTATCTTTTTGTTTATGTTCATTATTCTACATTGTTGATATGCGTGGAGAATAACAATGCAAGAAAACGTTATAACGTCAGCTGCAGTCAGCTTAATAAACTGATTTAGAAGTAGTGTGTTAAAATAAAAGTACATTCCTTTAGGCACATTTTAAGACTATATATTGTAAAATGGACATGTAGGTACATAGACTGCAGTTACCGTAATGTTTCATAGAAGAAGGAAAATACCCTATGCCTGTTTTATAGAATAAATGGAAGAAGTGTAAAATGTGTGGTGAATGCAGACATATGTTTGGTGATGTTGCTGTTATTAATTAGTCACTTAGTTTTGACTCTTTGTGACCTCAAAGACTAATTATTTCAGTAATGCTGTCTAATCATCTTAGCCTCTCTCTTCCCCTTTTTCTTTTGTGGTCTTCAATCTTTCCCAGCATCACTGTCTTTTCTAGTGAATCCTGTTTTCACATTATGTGGTAACTTATGTGGCCTTCTAGTGAACAGTTTGGATTATTTCCTTAAATATTGACAGATTTCATCTTCTTGCACTCCACATGATTCTAAACAAAGATTTCTCTCAGTTCAAAATCATTCATTTTTTTAAGTGCACAGCCTTACTTATAGTCCATCTCTCACACCCATGTGTTATTCCTGGTTAAAACATAGGTTTGGCTTTATGGACCTTTATTGACAATGTCATGTCTTTGTTCTTTAAAATCTTATCCAAATTTCTCATAACGTTCCTTCCAAGAAAAGTAAACAAGCATCATTTAATTTAATGTCTGCAATTATAATGTACTAAGATCTTTGAATCCAGGAAAATAAAATCTAGCATTGCCTCCACTTCTTCCCCTCTATTTGTAAAACAGCTGAGAGGGCTATATGACATAGTTTTAGCTTTTTAATTTTAGAAAACAAGGCAGCTTTTCCAGTTTGTATTTTCACCTTTATCAAAAGGCTCTTCAACTTTTTTCATTTTCAGCCATCAAAGTAGCATCATCAGCATATCTGAGGTTGTTCTCCCAGCAATTTAGATTCCAGCTTCCAATTTATTTAATCCAGCATTTCATATGATGTATTCAGCACACACACACACACACACACACACACACACACACACACACATATATATATATATATATATATATATATATATATATATATATATATATAAAATCTTGAATAATAAGGCTGACAGAGCCTCGTACTCCATTTCCTATCTTGAAACAGTCAATTTTTCCACATTTGGTTCTAACTGTAGCTTCTTATTCTGTATGCTTATTCCTCAGGAGGGAAGTAAGGTAACTCGGTATCCCCATTTCTCAAAGAACATGCCACAATTTGTTATGCTCCACAAATGCAAAGTCTTTAGAGTACTCAGTAATGCAGAAATATTTTTTCTGCAACTCCCTTGCTTTCTCCATTATTCAGCAGATGTTGGCAATTTCATCTACAGCACCTCTGCCATTCTAAATCCCGTTTGACATCTGGCAGTTCTCACACCATATATTGCTAGAGTCTAACCTTCAGGATTATTACCATAATAGCAAGTGAAATATGTATGCTTGTTCAATAAGGTGAGCAATGTTTAGCATTGCCCATTTTAGTAATGGAACACAAATTGACCTTTTCCAATCCAATAGCCATTGTTGTGTTTTACAAATTTGCAGGCCAATTCCAACTATTTTCTTGTATGATTTTAAGCAATTCAGCTGAAATAACATTACTTCCTGCAGCCTTGTTATTGCCAAGGCTTTCTGCAGCTCATTTGTCTTTACTGGCCAGGATGACTGTCTCTAGATCAGTGAACATACCATTTTATGCATCAGTGATGATAAGGTCCCTCTTGTACACATCTTTGCACATTCCTGCCATATCTTCTTAATATCTTCTGCATTTGTTAGGTCCCTCCCATCTTTGTTTTCATCATGTGCATTTTTATCTGGATGTTTAGCTTAAAATCACTAATTTTCTTGAATTGTCTTTTCTCTTGCCTTTCCCATTCTGTTGTCTTCTACTAGTTCTTTGCACTGCTCATAGGTTCATAGGTTCATAGATTAGTACTAGGCTAACTGTCCTTGCAAGCCATTATAAGCCTAGCCAATTATCCCTTGTGAGATTCAAACCCTGCAACTTGTGTTTGTAAGGCAAACACCTTAACCATTAGGCCACCCTCTCAACCCCTTTTTTAAATATACCACCATATTTCTCTTTGCTATTCTCTGAAATTCTGTATTCAGTGAATATATGTTTTCCTATCTCCATTATATTTTGTTCACTCAAATCCAACTGCATGCACAGCAATGTCTACAGGGACAGATCCCTACACGATCATCCATGCAGTTGGATTTGGGTTACTAGTTTATTTAAACATCCGTGGTTAGGCTATAATATCTATGTCGTCTTTTATGCTGACTGTAGGACTGTTAATGTGGTTTACCATGCAAAGTGCAAATTATGCAAATGTTTTACTTAGGGGAAAACCAATCGTATGTTCAAGGATACGATCCTTGAACATATAGGTGATATACGTAATGGTAAGCTCACTAACCCTTTGGCTAAGCATGTCAAGGATTTTGGATCAGAGCATGCTTTTAAATTGGCAGTTATAGAGATTGTTTTTGAGAGCTTAAGGGGTGGAGATATTTTGAACAGGACAGAATTAAGAGAACATCCAAGCTGAAAATATGACAACCAAGGCTTTAACAAAAGTATTAATTTATTCCAAGAATCAAGGTAAGCACTTTTGTACAAAACTTCATCTTCTTTTCTTCTTCTTTCAGCTTTTCCCGGTTAGGGGTCGCCACAGAGGATCATCTGTCCGTTCATGATTGGCAGTGGAGTTTTACGGTGTCGAGTTGCCAGCCCAGTGCCCAACCTGCCATGGAAAGCACACACATGCACACACTCACACCTAGGGCCAATTTAGAGTATCCAATCCACCTACCACATGTCTTTGGGATGTGGGAGGAAACCGGAGCACCCGGAGGAAACCCACGCAACCACAGGGAGGACATGCAGACTCCGCACAGAAGGCACCCCAGCCAAGGATCGAACCGGAGAACCTCTTGCTGTGAGGGGGTAATGCTAACTGCTGCACCACCGTGGCTGCCCTCATCAGACCATGACATATACAAATGACAAACTCTCTTAAATACAGATCTAAGCACCTAATTAACCAATTAAAATGATTCCTGTTGCAAACTATCAATGAATCAGTCTCCTTGTTAACAGAAGAGGTGTTTAAAGGTATACTTTCATTCAAGCCAAATCTTTTGTCAGCCTGTAGAATTATGTTCCAGTGTAATTCCTCTTTTTCTATCCTGTTCTGAATACTCTCTTCCCTGGGTTTCACGTTAAACGTATGTAGCACCATAAACTCAGATGTGTGTCCTTCTTTCTGCTTAATATGTTTATTCATAGCATTGGTAGGCACATCCCTTTGTATGTCTTCTAAATGCTCTAATACCCTGTCTTTTAACCTCCTGGCTTTCATTCCAACATAAAAACTAGCACATTTTTACATGTAGCCAAATAAACAAGACCGGTACTGGTGCAATCAGCATATAAGTTTAACTTAAACATTGCTCCTGTACCCAAATGTACAAAATAATTCTTCTTAGAAATATGTTGACAAGCTTTGCAGGAATTACAGGGAGCTGCCCCTACACTAGCAGATAGTCTACTGATTTTCCTTACTCTCATATAACATAATTTTTGTTTCAAAGATGGAGCGTTCTTAAAAGCAAAAGCTGGAGAAAGTCTGATGATACTCTTACTTTTGTCATCCTTCAATAAGACAGGCCAGTTATGTTTGATAATATCACATGCCATCCCAATATTACTGGACTATGTGAGTGCTAACATCATCTCCACTTCTGTATTCAGTGAATATATGTTTCACTGATATTTCTCTTTCCACCATTCTCAGAAAAGAATGATTGCCCTACTGTATCTCTAAGTTCTCTGGCATATAATGCTACTTGCCGCACCTCTTGCTCCTTGTAACCCCTTTCTATGAACTCATTGCTTAACAAATCAAAAGCTTGGTCCATTGTGCATGTATCAGTGTGCAATCTTGAAACCCTTAAACACTGTCCCTTCATAGAATTCCTAAAAACATAACTAGGATGCATGCTGGACTAATGCAACTTCTTATTCTTCCAGCATGGTTTCTTATAGATCTGAGTATTAAAAGTACCATTTAAATCTTTAGAAACTAACACATCTAAAAATTCTATACTGGAAGTAGAAGTTTTGACACTAAACTTTAAAAAATCAGTGCTATTGTTTATATAATCTATAATGGTATAGAACTCATGTATATCACCCTTCCATAATAGAAACCCATCATCAACAAATCTTTTAAAAAATATGATGTGTTCTTTATACCTCTGGTTTTGAATCACATGTGCCTCTTCCCAATAAGCCATAACTAAGTTGGCGTAGCTATTGGCACATACCGTGCCCATAGCCACGCCCAACTTCTGTAGATAATATAGGTCTTTAAAGAGGAAAATATTGTATTCTAAAACCAGCAACAACAAAATGCAATTAAATTAATTTGTGTTGCTGAATATTCAGTGTGGTCAGTAAGAAATGAGCGCAGTACTCGAACCTCCATAGTCATTGGGAATGACTGTAAATAATGTTTGAACATCTAATGTTTCTAATAGCAACTCTGTTGTACTTGGATACTACTTCAAGCATCCATACAAACTAACCAAAAAATCTTCTGTGTCCCGTAACACTGCAGGTGCTTGAATCCATGGCAACTTAAGCTTATCTTCCACATAAATTGATAACGGCTCTATTATCCACCCTTGTCCTGCAACTATCAGTCTCACTGGAGGTGACCAAGTATGCATGTGTATTTTGGGGAGGCCATTCATACAAGGAAACGGGTTCAGCAATGTTAAAATATGCATACAAGTCATATGTTAACTTCCCTGTTATCGGGATTTCATACAATTCACTCCAAAACACATTAATTTTCCTCTTGGCTTCCAATACATCAATGTGTGCATAAACATTTTCATCATTCAAATGCTCTAACATAGCTCCATAGTAAAAGGCTGAGTCCATAACTACAACTGCACTGCCCTTGTCAGCAGGGCTGATGCATATCTAATCATTTAAACTAAATTGCTGCAATGCTAACCACTCATCAGGGCTCAGATTATAAAAACACTTCCTTTTTGTTTTTTTACTGTATACAATGCCTAGAAGATTATTTTCACACAAGTTAACAAAGGCTGTTAATAATGGTGGATTAATTAAGCTTAGCTTCTTGAACTTATTGACCTGCATAGGTCATCCCTCAAACAGCAATTTTAACATAACATTTCTGGCAAAATAGTGCACATTCAACAATATATCACTATATATAGATTTCACTGTTGGAATAAAAGGGAGTCCTTTATTCAAAAGACTCAATTCATTTATAGTCAATTCTTTGGAGGAAATATTAAAAACAAGGTTTTTCACAATTTCCCTTTCTTCTTGCCTTGTGCTGGACTTCAGGACTTGTGGTCCGATGCTTGTCACTTCAGTCTCCCTCTGCTCACTGATCACTCCCTGTTCTGTTTCCTCTGCCACTGCAGAGGAATGAATAAAACCAGAAGTAAGCTGATCCTTATATCCCTTAAATTCAAGGGGACCTTAACTTCTGGTTGCTTTGGTTTCACTCCTAATCCCTTAGTGCTGGTTCCTTCAAGTGGGGAAGCATTAATCAGATTACTACTATAAGAAACTAAACGACCTGTAGCTTTCATTGCTTCAGCATTGGAGGTATTAGTAGTTAAGTCATTTTTTGCTCATTGTTTCCATTACTCGGGGTGAAACAGTTTTGTTAGTTGTGACCGTAGCACCCCCTTGTTGCCACACAAAAACATGCCCAAGAACAAAGTCATTATAATTCCTCAACAGATTGCGTTTCTTCTGTTGCTGCATTTTGATGTCAAATGTGGATATATTGTCAAGGATACGTTCTACTTCCTGTAAACAGCATTCATGTACAAAAGTCTGTTTAATAGCAGCAAACTCTTAATCAATTTCCACCATTAAGGTTGCCCCTCAATAGGTTTAAAGAAGTCAGGCAGCAAATGCATGTAGATGAAGCCCAGCTCCAGGTCAAGGTTTTGCCAACGCTTTAAAGGTTCAGGGTATTGATCACCATAAGTAAGCAAACAAAAAATCTGTAAGCCTCTAGGGATCAATTTGTCATGCAGGCAAGCCTCTAGTTGAAACCTTTGCCACTGAAGCTTTTTCAACTTATAGATCTTGTTTTCTAAGTCATTCAGCTTATTAGTAGATATGTCAACAGTGGTTCCTTCCAGGCTCACAGATGCTTGGAAAAATTCAAGGCTATGAATGGATTACTTTCAACTGAAATGAATTTAGAATTAAGAGAACTCAGATGGATTATTTCCTTTAAAGTGGACTGTCTCCCTGGTCTTAATGATGTAGTTTCTGTTAAGCCCACCCTTAAAGCACGTCCCTTGAGGTGTTGATTTTATTGGATAGTTTTTTCTGAATGGGAGTATTTTTATGAATTGAGTATGTGCATGTGATATGTATGTGTTTTCTGACTGATGTTTTTCTATGTATATGTCTTCATTTTTAGTTTTTATATTGCTCTGAAGAAGTGGAGATTCCATGAAAGCAATTATCATTTTTGCTTGTTTTGCTAGTCCTATATTAAATAGAGGTTTTGCCTTCTACTGTGGTGACTCACTTTGTTTTTTTAGTTTAGCTGTAAAACTAATTCAACACTTCCACCCTTCTAGGGTAGAAATTAGTGCTCCACTAAGGACAATACAGCAGGTTTCCTAGTCCTATTTTCACAGACATTGCATCTCTGGCTGCATTCAAAATTGTGAGATACATTTTTATGGCCTAAACCAGGTAATTTAATTTCAGATTGTTTTTCAAAGTTAGCTGGACTGAGATTAACCTCTTCTCTTCCAGTATCCTCTGTTACAATATATTCATTTCAACAGTTGCAATATAGTCTAACATGCAGGTATATTTATTTTCTGTCCAGCAGGACCCACTGTTCGTACATTTTTAATACAAGCAGCTTTACAAATACATTCTTCAACACAAGCATCTGGACAAATCAGTTTGATATACAAATGACATATAATTCTTTATAAAACTCCAGCCTGCTATGCTGGCATATGTTACACATCCACTGCCTTACTTCTCCTGGCATAGCTGGCAATAGTTCACATCATCACACACAACACAAAGGAAGTCTTTAGGAAGAGAAACCGAAAAAGATGGCACTTGGACTCTCCTCACCAGTCAATCATTGAGGATACTGATTTTGATGAAGGGGAGGGGTCCTGAAAATCACCACCCGATGATGTCTCATTTAGAGGCATTTTGAGATCTTAAAGCAAAAGGGTGCCTGGTCTTCCCAAGACCACTCAACTGAAGAATCAGTATTTCTGGAAACATTTGGTACTGGTCTGTCTTCCTCCTGGGTTACTCCACCAGTCAATGAACTTATTGATCTGATTTCTAAGTGGGCGTGGAAGGAAGCTGATTCAATTGAGCCAGTCCCCCAAGAGGCCTGACAGGATTCTGTCTCCACCAATAGGCCAAGAATATTGGAGTAAAGGGGATCCAGAAAATACCATGGTTGTGGTGGTGGCTACAAAAAAGGAACTTGCAGAACAGAGTTCTACTGTCCATCCTCCTAATAGAGAGTCATGGGTGATAGATAGAGTTGGGAAGTGTGTTTATGTTTCAGCGATATTTGTACTTAGATCACAGAACTATTTAGCATGTTTTACTAGGCTACAAAGAGATTTGATTCAAGAGTTATTCAGATCTCTTTCTGAAACTGGAACTAGTGAGGCTCAATCTTCAGGAGTCTTTCAGTTGGCTACTATGCAGGCTACATCCAATTTGTCCATGAGACTTATCTTGCATACTGTAGAAGGAATCTCAAGGGCTGCGGGTTCAGGTATTTCCATTAGGAGACATGCCTGGATGCTCCTGTGTGGTTTTGTGGAGCCCTTCAAGTCATCATTCATCAATGCTCCCTTTGACAGCACTTCTTTATATGGCCCCACAGAAAAGGATACACTCGACAGGTGTGAGAAAGGTGGAAAGACCCTCTCTGCAGTGGGTGTGTATTTTTCAACACCTCAAAGGACCTTTTCCAGGAATTAAAGAGGAGGTTGAAAAATGTTGTTTAGAAAATCTCAGGGTCCATTCCAGGAAACTAATGGAGTTAGTTCCCCCAGAGGTAGAGGGGGGAGGGAATGATAATGGAAGAAAATACCTTGTGGCAGAGGAGGCCTGCAAACAGGTTGTCTAGGGATTCTTTTTCTGACAGATCCTTTCAGCGCTCCTGAATGGAGGCCCAATTGCCTGTTTCTGGAGGCAGTCAGGGGTCACTTACCTCTGCACCAGAAATCCTGGCTAAGTATAATAAAAGACAGTTGGGTGCAGAGAATTATTTCCAGAGGTTATATAATTTCCTTTTCCCTACCTCCACCATTATCCAGAAAAAAATCCTGATATTCCACTCAATCAGAGGAAAGCGGCAGCACTAGAAATTCAAAGCTGCTAGGAAAAAAAGAGTCATCCAAGAGGTTGCACCAAATCAGATAGAATCCAGAACTTACTCAAGATTCTTTTAGTGCCAAAGAAAAGAGGGGACTGGAGACCAGTTTTGGATCTCAGCATATTGAACAAGTCAGTTTGCACACAAAGTTCTAGACGGTCATAGTTCAGTCCGTTCTGCCCTTTTTTGGGCAAGGATGACTGGCTGCGCTCGACAGATCTTCAGGATGCGTACTATCACATAAAGATGAACAGACAATCCAGAAGGTACTTACTCTTCTGGCTAGGAGCCAGTCATTATCAGTTCAGAGCACTACCCTTTGGCCTCACCACAGCCCCAGAGTGTTCAGAGCTCAGAGCTTTCAAAAAATAACTTTTAATGTCAATCATTCCTTTGATTTTGGAATTCAATGCTTCAGTATGCCAAGATCTGGAAATAAATTTTATAGTCACATGATGCTACCTACATATATCATAATCGATATCTTATTCATACTTAATGCAGAATATCAGCCATTTCTCAGTAATTTCTAACAAATCAGTCATGATTCCAAACATATAATTAGTCACTTATTTCCAAGTCCTCAACAATGGTCATAGTATCCATTTAGACAAAATCCAGGAAAAGAAGAATATTTGAGTAGAGCTATAATACAGAAATTTCTCACAACATCAAACTGTGGTATAAGGTAAATTATAACAATACTTCAGTGTGACGAGATTAGTAAAAAAATTAGGACACTCAGGCTATTCTTTTTGTTGACATTTATGTATTATTTTAGGAGGCAGAGTATGAAGTACACAAACAGCATGACATTGATCTTCAAATCGCTGCATAAACATGATGAAAAAGTGCCAATATTACCAGATAACGTACTCCTAAAGTGCTTAACCAATAGATTACTTGCAGATCAGGCATCACAAGAACAGAAGAATAGGCACCGGTAATAAACAACAACATAGACAAAAATCTCTCAATTGTCTCAACAGTAGCTAAAGACACTATGTAGCTAAAATCAGCCATGGAATAAAACCAGAAGAATCTGAAAACAGTGAAAAAAATCTTTCACCTAATGAACAACTCACCTGCAATAAAGTAGAAACATAACTATTAACATGCTAGAAAATAAAGCAGACAAATTCAAAAACAAACAGGCTCACAAAAGAACAGATCAAAGAGAGTGAAAGCTATGGCTGCTTGGAATTCCAGAGAAAATAGAAGATATGAAGATGACATGTTTCTTTTGAAAAATATTGCACAACCTGAAGAACTATCACAAACGGAATGAGAAATGATAAATAAAGCAGGGAGACAATGTGACAAAGGAGGATGGCTGTACCCTGCTTTGTGTAAAATCCACAACTTTACAATAAAAAAATGGCTCTTAAACAACTGGAAAAGAACAACAATAATCTTACATTGTGTATCCATAATAAAAATTGCTTTGGACTTCTGATCTAGTCTGATTGCAAAGGGGAAATAATTTGATGAGTCAGAAATGAAATGAGACCACGAGGAATCCACTCGGTAAAATATACTCAGTTACCCTTATTTTCCAGTGACAAAGCTAGTAATTTAATCTATATGGAAATGGAAGCTTTTTGAAGAAATTCTGGTTGGCCTGAAAGGGAAGATACCTGAATGAGCATATAAAGTGGCAGGGATAGTACACAGATAACTGCTACTGGCAGCTTGACAAAACAGCAGACAGAGCCATAGAGAACTGCTGAAAGACTAGATTGACTGCGTCATAAAAGCTGGGAATATGAAAGATAATTTCATGACAGGAAAATAAGCCAGCTTCCTCCAGGAAAAACAATTGAAGAGGGAATAGGGATGTCTGAAAGAAACTGACAAATATGAGAAACAATGGCATATGACCAGGACATCATTGTCCAACATTTCTAAGCTCACATCTCCTTCTTAATCTCCAGTTCTTCTTTAAATTATTTTCTGAAATATTTATTTTTAAATGCAAGTATAAAAGTAAATTTAGAGTATAGAAGGTCTGTAATGCATGCTGAGGGTGACAGAAGCTGGAAGAGAGAAGGATCCATGGAAGAAGAATACAGCAAACTTGTCAAATTCTACCAGGGATTGCACAAATCTAAGTCAATTTGAGATGGTGTGAAGCTAAACACACTCTGGTAGTGGTAAATTGCATTAAAAGAGGATATGGATATTTTGGAGGGTGGACTAATTAGGTAACTTAGAAAAGGCAATTAGGAAAATGAAGGTTAGAATGTAACAGATAAATATATATTTCATAGGTTCATAAGCTGTTACTAGACTGATGCCCATTATGGTCCTTACAAGCCTAGCTGTGCATCCCCAGCCACTGAGGTCCCAAGTATCATACGGGGTGGCATGCATGTAAGTATCCAGGTAGCTAAGGATTTGTGTGGGGGGGTGTTCGCTAGAATAATACTTTTCTTATTGACAGCCTCTGTCCATAAAGGACATGGGGCCAGACCGGGGTAAATTTATAATTTCCCACCCAGCTGTCAAGATTTTGTTTGAATAGAGTCGGGGATGAACTCTGTTTTACATGTTGGGGAGCATATTCAATAGTGTGGGGTCCTTTGGGGCACATATCTGTCTCTCCAGCACATTCTGTCTATGTGACAAGCAAAGTTCAGATCCCTGGATCCAGTATTTCTGGTGCTGTTTGTTTTGCACATGTACAGCAGATCCATAAGGAGAGGGTCTAAGGAAGCCCTGTAAGCCAGGCAAAGATCCCATCTCAGCAGCCTGTAGGTGATTGAATACAAAGACAGAGCCTTTAGGTAATCAGTGTAGGACAGGGTAGAGTATTCATGCCCTGAATTCTCCTCATGGGAAATCATTATAGGCATTACAACTGTTGCAAGTATCTGGTTAGAAACATGCCAAAGGGGGCATTGCATTCAATGATAGGTTTGATAAGGGTAGAGTACAGTGGTATTGTAACTTTCTTGGACCTTGATGCCATACGCTTACCTGTTAAATGGGTGATATAAAATGATTTTCTTATTATCTTAGCTACATGTTGGTCAAAGGCCAGATGCTATCTACATATGTTCCCAGATCCCTTACTATTGGGTCGACCCTTAGGGGTGTTTTATTGATGGATTAATTAGCTTGTGTTGAAAGCTTCCCAAAGGGCATTCTAATGCATTTTTGGCACTGAGTTTTAGGCCATCGCTTTGGCATCAGTCATTTGTCTGTGTTAAACCCACTAGCAAGATGCTTGTGTCTTGGGGCCAATCTATAATAGCTCACAATTTATAGTCATCTGTGAACTTTGTGAGCTGAAGGCCTTTAACATTAGCCTTGACTTCTGAGAATTAGATGATAAACAGGAGAGGGACCAGTACGGAGCCCTGGGATACTCCAGTGGTGACAGGTCTGTTTTGGTGGAGGTGGTCTCACCAATCCTGACTTCTTGGGTCCTGTCTGTGAGCCAGCTTGCAATCCAGAGAGTTATGTAAGGGTTTATGCCTAGCTCAGAGAGCTCATCAACAATGCCTGAGTGCATTATTGTATCAAATGCCTTAACCAGGTCAAGATATGTAGTATGCACTGTTACCCTCGTCCATTGCCTTGGGTATTCTCTCAAAGAAGGCCACAGGTTAAGTAGGCATGACCTTCCATTAACAAAGCCAAATTGGGATGGGTCACTTCCACGATAATTCATTCCATGGCTTTGCATATTAGGCTTGTTTGACTGATGGGTGTGTAGTTTTCTTGTTTGGTTGATGATCCACCCTTGAAGAGGGGAATGACTGTTGTGATCCCCCATTCACTTGGAATGTAGCATGTTTCAAGGCTGTAGTTGAAGAATGCCTGAAGTGATCCTGATAGGTCATGTTTCAGACTGTTCAGGATGTGATTCGGGATGTTTCAGACTGTTTGGAAGCAAACTGGGATGTTGTTGGGGACCCATGGAGGTGGTGTTCTGGGCTTTTGTGAGTGATGCCAACATCTGCTCCCTGCTAAAAGCTGGGGGAAGTATGTTGGAGAGGATTTTACCTGGTAGAGCTGGGGGAGTGGAGAGGTAAAGTTTGAGCTGAATTTATTAGCCAGTAAATTTAGTTTGTCACCCTGATCAATGTAGATGGTACCATTCACCACAAGTGCAACACAATGTTGTTTGTTACATCTAAGGTTCTGGACGTAGCTAAAGAAGGCCTTCTGATTTTTCGTGGCCTACAAGGCTATCTTGACCTCATAGCTGACCTTGTTGGACTGATTTAGACCTTGTAGTTTCTTGTTTAGTTGTATAAGAGAGCACATTTGTTTAAGGGAGTTGATTTTCCTGATTTTGGCCATGAGTTTTTTTTTTCCCTATATACCCTGTTTAGGTGAGGATTCCACCAGTGGATTTGTTTTTAGTGGTTGTTTTGGGTTTATTTCTAGTTAGTATGTCAGTCTCTATGCAGCCATTCACATGTTTACATAGTAACTGCGAATAATTCTGCTTGGGTAGCTGTGATCACGCAGTTGGGAGAGCCTTGAATTTTGACAGACTGTCACTTATTAGGATGTGGTTTGCTTTGAATAGTTCCTAACTGTTACTGGTTTAGCTGGATTTTCTGGGTTGATTTTTACTTAAACTGAGACATGAGACAGCTTTGTGATCTGGCCTTATTAGTGAGCACATGACATGGGGGACAAATTTGCAATGCTGTCCCATGTTGGCCATTATCAAATCCAATATGTCTGATCCTCTGGTTGGAACATGCACTATCTATTCCAAGATGTTTGGGTTAATAAAGTCCAAAAAGCATTGTGCCTGTGAGTTTTAGGCAGTGTACGTTTCCCAGCCTATTGAGGGGTAGTTAAAGTCACCCATGACTAGGGTGTTTGGTTGGATGATGAGCACCTCTAGTAAGTTTAGGTAAGAGTTATGAGACTTTAGTGGCATAGATGGTGACCTGTAACTAGCCATAATATGGTAAGGGACCTTACCTATGGTGACCTGCATGTGGATGAGCTCCATGGTATCATTCTATTTAAAAAAACTGGAGGTATATTTGTTAGTAGACTATAGTGCCTTCCCCATTTGGAACAATACCAGTCTGTGCTGTTTTTGGTCTAAATGTGGAGAAAACACTGTAGTGGTGCATGTCCAGAGTATTTTCTATGTCTTTAAACCGTGTTTCTGTCATGACACAGATGTCTACATTCTTCAGAGTAAGGGGACTTGAATGTTTAGGCTCTGAGCATTGAGGAGTAATGCCTTAAGGTTGCTTGTAGACTTTTTCACTGTGTTGGTAGTTTTGCCTTTTTTGGCATTGCCTAAAAAGGGCTCTAAGGGAGTGGATAGTATTTTAGCCAATATCCAAAAGCCTAGGAGGGACAGGTGCAACCCATCCTTGCAAAGCAATGTGGTGTTTTGACCATGTTCTCCCACACTGACAGATATTGGGTCCTCCTGGAGTGACTCCAAAAACTATTAAAATTATTAAAATCGATCATTTTATGTTCATATTGTGGCATCTTGGTGAAGGTAGAATGCTGCTGGATGCAAGGCCCATATCTATCTGTGACACATATTCCAAGAAATCCATTACATCTCTTTCCATATAGTCCAGTGAGATATGCCTCAAGTCATCTACACCCACATGGAGTACGATAGACTCATATTGGTACCTGGGTTGCAATGAGCGCATGTATGATATTGTGGATCCAGATAGGCAACTAACTGTTATCTTGTCCTTGTTCAACCTGGTGAGTAGGACATCTGTGTGCTTCATAATGGAGTTAACAATGACAAGAGTATTAGGTAAACTGTATGCTTGACTTATGGGCTTTGCACTTGGGAGAACCATGTGAGATGTTTGGTGTTGCTTTTGGTGTGTGC
The DNA here is from genome assembly GCF_019279795.1 of Protopterus annectens. NCBI lineage: Eukaryota > Metazoa > Chordata > Ceratodontiformes > Protopteridae > Protopterus > Protopterus annectens. The sequence continues at coordinate 1,650,868,870 of NC_056732.1, forward strand.
TTTTTTGATTGCTGAGGAGCAGTGTCACCATTAGGTGACTTGGAGGTGCTGGAGATTTGGAAAGGTATTTTAAGTGCTTCATCATAAGACAATCTGTGTGTGGTAAACAGTATGCGTGAGGGATGTAGTGCAGGTATTCCTGACAACCTCATTAGTATGAGAGATTTTTGCCTCCAAGTAATTTGTGTATTTACATCTCTCACATACTGTGTTATTTTCTTTAATGATTAACTGGTTGTCTGAGAATATGAGACAACTGCTACATTGTCTTTGCCCAAATATACCAAGCTGGCCACAGAGACATTTGGAAACTGCATATCCATGTTGTCTTGTCCTGTAATAGGGCTGGCTGTTTAGCATTAAGGATTGGGTTTTAACAGGGGTCTGCTAGGGTCGTGTCTGCGGTTAAAGCAGAATATTACATAATACTAAGATATGGTAGTGCTATTAGTGCATAAGCTAAGGTTGTTTCTGCACAATGCCACACTGTTTAACAGGTTTCAGATCTAACCCTAACTTTATAGGTACATTTTACTGACTAGGAGTTTGCTACTATATAGGGCACTGCTAGCCATTACAGCCCAGTGGGCAGCTCCACACAGATAAATAAAACATAAAGACTGATTCCTATGCCCTCTAACCAATAAATAACCACACTTTGAGCTTACAGAAGTGTTTCCCAACTCAGAGAGTCCAGGTAAAAAAGCATCTCTCAAGTACAGATTAAGCAACAAGCAGCTTCCAAACAGCTAAGTCCCTGGCTAATTTGCCCTTCTGCATTGAGATCTGAAGGCACTCAGAGTAGAAAAGCCAACAAACAGAGAAATTGCTATTTTTTTTGCCACAAAATTAAATAAATGCTTTAAAAAATACTCAAAAATATTAGTGATGATCACTGTATAAAGCAAGTGCAAGTGCAGTTAATCAAGAAAATATCCTTACTGGGGCCAATAGCCTAATAACCTCTTATGATCTTATGATCCTATGATCTTAATTTGGATGGCTCTGGATGAACAGAGTCTTGCAATTTGCCTGATTTACAGTAGAGAAAAAAGTTTGCAAACTGACTCCTGTGCCCTCTTGCCAATAAAAAAACACACTTTGAGCCCAGGAAAACACCTTCTGCCACAATACATCTATCTCTGGAACCTGTTAATGTACAAGCACAGCAAGAACATCTCTCAAGTACAGATTAAACAACTAGAAGTGTTTCTCAGCTCAAAGACACCAGTAAACACTTTCTGCCACAAGATGTCTGCTCCTAGAATTTCTTAATGTAAAAGCACAACAAAAGCAAAATCAGCTCTCAAGTGCAGATTAAATTATAAATAAGTACCAAACAACTAAATGCCTAGCTAATTTGCCCTTCTGGAAATATATTTGAAGGCACACATACTTCAAAAGCCAACAAACAAAGACGTGAATGTTGTTGGTTGTCTTTCGGTTAGGGATCGCCACAGCGGAACTCCGGTCCGCTAATGATTGGCAGTTGGTTTTTATGGTATCAAGTTGCCAGCCCGACGCCCAACCTCCAACAAAGGCACGCCCATTCAAAGCATGTCTTTCGAACGCCCACCCGACCGCAGGGAGGACATGCAGACTCCACACAGAAGGCACCCCCAACCCAATTGCTGAAAAGAATTAAATAAAAGCTTTAAAAATGTTCAAAAATAGTAGTGATCACTGTATAAAGCTGGTTCAAGTATGGTTATTTAAAAAATACTTTTTATCTTAGCTTGGATATCTTTGGATGCAGCTGAAACACTGAAAAAGTGTTGCAGAGTTCTCTGTAAGTGAATGTTTTATAGCTAGTCCAGAGGTATTCCCAGCACTTTAGGCTTAGTGAACAGTATCATAAAAGAAGAGCCTTGAAGGAGAGATAATAGTAAATAATATGATGATAGGAGGTAGAATTCATTTTGGAGATATGGAGAGAGCATCATTAGCTTAGATTAAGCTAGACAAACAGAAGTATAGAGAAATTAGAGAAATTTGAAGAGAGGCGATGAGGAGGAATAGAGGATTGTGATGCAATATTTCTTTAGTTTGGAATAGTTAAACATTGTAGGCAGATTCCCAGTAGAGTATTATAAATTGTTGCAGAAAGAAAAGTATCAGACTTGGAAATGACATTCAATAGATGCACAGATGAAAAACACCCCTAGTTCAATGAGACATTTAGTTGTAGTCCTTCTCTCCAGAGTAAACAAAGAGAAAACAGACCCATGGGCCTTCAGGTCCATTTCTTAGATAAATGCAGATTGATGACCTGTGATTCACAATTAGAATGAACAGTCCCTTAAATGCAGTGTGTGTGTGTGATGTTACTCATCTGCAGTCCTAACTGTAGCATTACTCCAGTGAATGACACAGTCTCAAGGCTGCAGATGAGAAGCATAATGCAGAATCCCTTTATGAGACATTGTTTTATGCCACTGTAATTTGCCAGCACTCCACGTTAGCTCTTTGGTCCACAGTTATGCAAAAGAACAATCAAGTTAGGTTACTGGTCCACAGTTTTGCAAAGGAACAATCCAGTTAGCTCTTTGGTCCATAGTTATGCAAAGGAACAATCAAGTTAGCTCATTGGTCCACAGTTATGCAAATAAACAATTTATAAACATTTCAGTCCCTCCTGCCATGACTGTGGATCAGGGTACACTAGTATATTATGCTAACATTGGAATTCTATGCTATGAATGGTTGTTTGGTTGTGGTAATGATAAGTTTCTAGTGGTAGAGTAGAATGTGGTGGTTGTGGTAGCAAGTTTTCCATTTTATTTAGCTGTAGTGCTAATGCATTTCTTAGCTTTAGTATCTGAGCAACATGTCATCAGGAAAGGGAGGACAGTACATTCACAAGCACAACTCAAACTGTACACATGCAGTCCAAGTCTCATAATTTACTTCTTTGGGCTTGGATTGTGTGCAACTGGGGTAGTGTTTGTGAACTGCACATGGCCGGGGGGAGTCACTTCTGTGCATGTAGTCTAATGATTAAATAATTCAGATAGGACTGGTATACTCCCTTATCCCACTGTGTAAACATAGTCATGAATTCCAAAGGGCTGCATACCAGTCCTGCTTCAAAAAGCATGATGTTTATGAATAGTGCTCAAAAAGTCTACCCAACATCCAGTGAACAGACTGGAAAAGAGATTACCGAAGTTGACACAAGCAAGCCAGGCAGAGTTTGCAAAGAGAAAGCACTCTACATGTAAGTGGTGGTTCTTGCAGTGATTTATGGATGGAATCTAAAAGCCAGGGGTTACAAGGATATGAAGTAACTTATTTTGATATAAATAAAGCCTTTGATTCCATAAACAGGAAATTCTTACAAGTAATGGGAGGATACTGAATAGGACAACAATTCTGAAGACAAAGTCTGAAGATGGGTGGAGGTACTGTACCACAGCCCACCGATACAAGATTTAGTCAGAGGGTAAGTCAGATGAGATAAAACTAGAAAGAGAAACAAGGCAGGGTTGTCTTGTCAAGTATATTTATATTAGGAATGGAGGTACCAGTCAGGAGAAAAAGCCTGCCTTTGGGGAAAAGAAGAATCTAATAAGGGGTGGGCAGCATTTTTTTCTTATTTTCCATAGGTTTGTGTGTGTATACTAGGCTAATAACCACTGAGGCCTTTATAAACCTAGCCATGCAACCCAAATGTATCCCATTGGATATTTTTTCTTAAAGGTTATTTTAAGGGATGTTTATTAGTTAAGACATGATTTAACAGTTAATTCTGTCCATCAGAGACATAGGTGTCAAACTGGGGTGAAATCCAGGTTATGCTTGAATGGGGTTAGGGAAGGGCTCTGCTTCACATGGAATGGAATCGTAGTCCAAAGAATGAGCATTCTCTGAGATACATACCTGTCCCTCCAGCGTGTCCTATTTCAATTGCAAAGATATTTTAAATCCTTGGATCTGGTAGTTCTGATGCTGTTCATTTTGCAGATATGTAAAAGGTCCATCAGGGTGGGATCCAAGTTAGCCTTCTATGCCAAGCATAACTTGCCACTCAGCAGTCTGAATGGAACAGGCAGCTAGGGACAGGGCTTTGGGGTAATCTGCAAAGGACATTGTGTTTATGCCCTGTATTATTTTTGTGATGAACCTGTGTGAATGTTCCAGTTGATGCATGTTCATGGTCAAGTACATATCGAAGGGAGCATTATACTCAATGATGTGTCTGACAAGGGCTGAGTATAGTGGCACAATGAATTCCCTGGAACTAGATGCCATACCTTTACTTATAAGTTGAGTGACCTAGAATGATTTTCTTACCATACTAGACACCTGTTGGTCAAAAGCCAGGTTACTATCTAAATGAGTCTCTAAATCCCAGACTACTGTGTCTACTTTTAGGGTATTTTTATATTGAGGTAATTTCCGGGGATGGCCAACTTCCCAAAAGTACTATTATGCATTTCTTAGCATTGAGTTTTAAGCTGTGACTTTGGCACCAGGTCAAGGAAGGCTTTATGCACCATTTTGCCTTCATCCGTTGCCATGAGGACCTTCTCAAAGAAGTTCATCAGGTTCAGCAGACATAACCTGCCTTTGACAAAACCAAATTGAGGTGGTTCCAGTCTGACAGTTTCCTATGTCATTGTTAATAATTTCCATGATAATTCTGTCCATGGCGTTGCATATGAGTCAGTATACTCTCGCACATGTTTAAGATCCTTGGCGATTTTAGGAATGAGTCAGAACTAGAATCCAGTCTCAAAAAGACAATTGCAATACTTTGGAGAAAACAGGAAAGAGCAGGGAGACCAGTAGAGATCCATGTTTAATATGTCTCAAAGCACGTGGAACTCCAAGTCTTGGGTGTGTTATAAGATATATCAGAAAAGAACTAAGAAAGACCAAAGGCAGAGATCAAGCAGCTCAGGGGGAAATGGAAGGGTAGAGCAAGTACATCCATGAATAGGGCTAACATAATAAACTTAATGAAAAGATTAGGAACAGAGAGAGACTGGATAAACAATTCACAAGGAAACAATGGGTATGGCTCCCAAATATGCAAAAAAGTATAAAATAATTAGGATTTTTGCTTGGAAGTGTTTGCACATGTATTTTTATAAAGCAGCAGACTCCAAATTGTTTTTCCTCAAGTAGATGTCAAATGTTGGAAATGTGGTGAGGAAGAAAGAGGTAATTGGGAATATATGTTTTTGGGAATGTATGAATGTATGGCAGACTTTAAAAATTCACTAGTACACTTTCAGAGATATTGAGTGAGCATATGTGCATAACCAGGGAAATTATTTTTTCTCCTGGGATACAGGATCTGAATTGTCTAGACATAGTAAGACTTCATTAAGTTTAATTCTGGTGGCTGTCAAAAAAAAGAACAATTACTAGAAAATGGAAATCAAAGTGTAAAACAACTTTATTTGAAGTATTGAATATTGTAATAGTCATAAAAGAACTGGAAGTGGGATATTTACAAAAGGGTAGGAGCAGATTACATAGAAAAATAATGGAATTGTGGGAGGAATATATACAGAATAAGGTTTTGGAGGAGGAGTGAGATTTAGGTAAGGTAGGAATTGATCAGTTTATGTAATATCGAACTGATCAATATACAAAAGAATATACATGATGCATAATGTTTGCAACTGGGAATACGTTAATATGGTTTGTTTTCTTTTATATAAATGTTATGTTTGCCTATGTCTTAAGTGATGGTTCAATAAAGGTGTCAAAAAGGAAACAATAAACATAATGATACCCTCTAGGCGAAGATATCTGAGAAGACATATCTTTCTCTAATTATCAAGTACATGAATATATAAAATGTCTAGCAATAGCACAGTCTAATTAGATTTGATGAAGTCTTACAAAGAAAGTGCTCATCATTCAATAAAAACTCAAACTACTAAAGATTTAGAGTGCAAGAGTCTTTATTCTACTGCAGAGCTATTATAAAACATTATAGGATTTTGAAGAGGAATTTCAGCCATTGCATAGAGAAACATAAGTCTAATTTCCAACAGTTGTTATAACAGTTAAATTCTAGGCAGTCCAGAAACAAATTTTCAAGAGCTTTTCCTTAATATCTGAGCACAAAAACTACAAGGGTGCAAAACAAGGGCCCAGTAAGTGTCATAACAACTCAATATAATATAATATAACATAATATAATATAATATAATATAATATAATATAATATAATATAATATAATATAATGTAATATAATATAATATAATAGCAAAATGCTGCAACAGTCATCATTATGGCCTAATAGGTTCTGGCTACCGCTGTATCATGACTAGTTTGCAATAAGATGTGGCCGACAATGGTTTAATACAATTAGATCCATCAGAAATAATTATCATGGCTACTTTCTTAAAGATCTGACCAAAGGTTTTTATAGCAGCTACTGTAACACCACTGACACTCATAATAACCCAAACCAACCTTTGATGGAATTTGCTAGTCCTGTGGTGTTCTCACACAGGGAAGCCCCAGGTTGCTGGTTACTGTTTCCCACTGTGGTTGGCAACCATTAGGAACCCTCTTGGGGGGGGGGGGGCACATTACAATTAAGGTATCCAAAGAATCTGCAGTGAGTTTATATGAGGGAAACTAGTAAGCAGAATACTGATTGAGGGGGAATGAAATATGGAACCTAGAATGGGAAAACAAAGAAGGAAAGTTAGAAAGGGAATATCTTGAAACAAATACATACTAGAGCAATTCCCTGATGGATATATAAAAGAAGCTCTAACTTCAACTGGCACATTGCGGGGCTTTAAGGGTCAAGCATAGCAGAAGAAAGAACCTATGGACAACGAAGAAGTCACTGGAAAAGAACTGGCAAAATGAGTGTTCAGACTGGGAAGTGAAAGGCATCAGAAAGGCAGGCCAGCTGAAAAAGGGTGTGGCTAATCCGTGTAGAGACAAGGAGAGAAAAGTACAGGAAGAATAAACGGGGATAAATACATAAGAAAGGCAAAAAATGGCTACAAGACTGATAGTTGCTAAAAGCATTGAACAAATGGATTAGAGAATTAAAGAAGAAAGATAATGGAATAAAGACAGAGTGCTGAGTCCCCCTCTAGAAAAGGCATGAGTAGAAGGTCAGAGAATGAGTGGTTTTATATATTAAAGCATTTTACAGAAGGAGAGAAAACACAGAATGGACTTCCAGAAAAAGAAATGCCATATAAGAGAATGGATTATATGGTCTGTGGGGAAATGGAGAGATAGGTTTTCAGCATCTGCCAGAGTCTGAGCAGTATAGGCCCAATGTTGTATCAGAAAATGGGGTTCATTTACAGATAGCTCTGAATGATCATTAAAATATACAGGCCTAAAAGATGGGAGCAGTTCATTTCAGTATACATGATGTGAGAAAGCAGCTAATCAAGGAACTGTGGAGTGTGGTGATAAAAGAGTTGGAAAGAGCTATGTGGGATCCAGCTGGAAAACTCATGGAAACCATGCCTTAGTGGTCCATACCAGACAACGGGTAAGAGCACAAACAGAAAGAGAAAGAGAAGACAAGTGTTCATATTAGTGGGAAGGGTGAAGAGTCATACCATAAAATATTTCAAAAGTTAAGAGATAAAATCATGAACTACAGTGTATCTAGACGGATGGAATTTTGGTGTCCTGGGCAGCATACCCTTCAGAGCCTCTCCTGGCTATCCCCTGCTGTCTTTAAGCAATCGCAAACGAGATTGCTTAGTAACAGCTTGCAAAATATCAAACCTTTTTAAGAACAATCTAACAGTTTACACAATATCAATAAATGATCACAATTGTGATCAGTTATAAATAGCTTCTAACCTGTCTGGCTGGCTGTCAAACTGTCCTTTTTAAAAAAAACAGAACATGTAGACAGTCAGTTTACAAGCTGTTTATTAAATAATCCTGATCATTCATAGGCTTATAAATTCATATGTTCTTACTAAGCTTTCAATTATTTGACAAGTTGCAAGCGGTCAAATTTTTGTTTAATCCCTCAGCACATTACAAACTGGCACCCAGGGCATGTGCCTCATTTGTTCCACCCTTGCTACATCACAGATGAGTTGGAATAGAGTTAGAGACTTCCACAACAAGATGACAACCAGATCTGAAGGGTAGGAGACATGGGCGTTAGGAAAGAGAGGTAACACAGGAGGGAGTGTAGCAAAGAGGGTTAGACAAAAGGAAGAGATGGGGCATGAGGTGAGACAGTTAGGGTGACAGGGAGGGAAGGGGAAAGAAAGGAATTAGAAACAATGACCTAAAAGCAAACTAATAAAAAGTCATGGGAAAAAGACTGACACTAAGTGAAAGGATGCATGTTTGGAGAAACAATGCACCAAACATGTGATTAGTTACAAATGCTACAATATAAAATATGCATCGTGTTAGCAATGATATGTATAAAGGTATATGTGAACAAAGTCGATTCCAATAAGTTGTAACAAAATAGTCAAATAGGTGCATCAGCTGAAATGTGTGTTTATGTAAAAGCCTTCTATTAATAAGAAAACTGCAATAAAATGATACAAAATAATATTTTACATTAGCCTTTCCTTCATCACCCTTAATTTCATAGTCAAATTAGTTAGTAATAGCATAAATGCATGCAAAAGTTTGAAAGGACTTGTGAGAATGAAAATGTATGCTTATGTACATACAGAATGTTATACGATGCAGATGCCTGGTTTTAGAATATACCTCCACGCAATTATGCTAATCTACTTTATTCTGTTAATTAATCAATATATGTACACAAGAAGATATTCTTAGTTGGATATCATTAACCTTCCCGCAAGAAACTATAATCCTAGGTGACTTCAATATTGACTGGAAGTGCATTAGTACTGACCATCCTTCTTCTCATATTAACCTACATGGCTTTTCTCAGACCATCACCTACCCAACTAGAATTAAAAATCCAACCAAAAAAGAGAGCACCTTGGATTGGATCCTTGTTAATAACTACCACCAACCTTATAAAGTAGGTATCTTCCCTGATGATGTCAGTGACCACTCTGACCTACATAATCAAGCAAAAGATTGATATCTCTCACCAAGCTTCATATAGGACTATACGGTCAAACAAACATTTTAACCAAAGGCTATTCCAAACTGAACTTAGCTCTTGTGATTGGTCTCCCCTAAAAATCCTCCCACTTGAAGAGGCTGTCAAACACTTTAACTCCAAATTCTTAAATATCCTTGACCAACATGCACCAAAGCGCACTATCAGAACTAGGTCAAAACCAGCCCCATGACTCTCTGAAGACACCAGACAAAAAATATTACTCAGAAATAAAGCCTGGACTAGGTGGAGAACTACCAAAAACATACCAGATCAACAAAGATTTAGACAAATGAGAAATGTGACGAAAAAAGCAATACTTACAGACAAAAAAAACTTTTACTGTAAAATGCAGCAAACACACCTAAACAATCCCCAAAGATTCTGGGCAAGTATCAATAGTCTGTTACACCCAGGTCACTGCAGTACTCCAACCCCAACTGTTGCTAATCATGAGGCTCCCAACCAAACTGCTAATGCCTTTAATACCTTCTTTACTGAAGCCATCCAATCTCTAGCCAGCCAGCTAACCCCTGACAGCTACAGCCTTCCTAAACCCGTTTCCAGCTCTCTTCCTACTTTCCTATTACAACCCATCTCTACTAATTTTATCTACAAACTCATTTTAAAACTTAAGCCTTGTACTCCTTCTGCTGACCAGATTCCAGCTCAATATCTGCAAAAAGCAGCTAAAGCAGTAGCTTATCCTATATCCATCCTAATAAACAGAACTATTAATGGGGGAACCATCCCAATCATCTGGAAAATCTCACACATTATCCCCCTACATAAAGGAGGCAACTCCAATGAATATTCTAACTATCGCCCTATAGCCCTACTATCCCCCTTAGCAAAAATAATGGAAAAATGCATTCATCATCAGCTTCTAGACCACTTACTACAGCACAACTTACTAGCATAAAGCCAACATGGCTTTAGACCATACCATAGTACCACTACAGCCCTCTTATCCTTCACTGACACCATTAACAGAAATCACAATAACAATGCTCTCTCTTCAGCTCTATTTATTGATCTTTCAAAAGCTTTCGATATGGTAAACCACACATTGCTTATAAATATTCTCAAATCACTTTCTCTTGACACTCTAGCTGTTCAATGGTTCGGCTCTTACCTGAACGACAGACAGCAAGCTGTTATGTGGGAAAATAATCTATCATCCCACTTGCCAGTTACGCTAGGTGTCCCCCAGGGCTCCATTCTAGGTCCTCTATTATTCTCTATTTTTATTAATGATCTCTGCAAAGCTACTACTCATGCAACCTGTATACAATATGCAGATGATTCAACAATAATCTGCACAGCCAAATCCTCATCTGAACTACAATCCCTAACTCAGAAAATGTTTAACATAGTAGAGTCATGGTTCTTAAAATGCTGCCTCCTCCTGAATCCTAAAAAAACTAAGCTACTGCTCTTTACCCCTACCCATAAGTATACACCTATAGATTTCTCTGTTACTTCTAATAATGGTACCCTCATATCCCCTGATGCTACCACCAAGCTCCTAGGAATTACTATAGACAACAACCTTAACTTCAACTCCCATATTAACAACACTATAAAAACAGTTAACAGAAAAATGGGCTCCCTATATAGAGTCAAATCCTTCCTCGCTCCTATAGAAAGATCTACTATTGCCCACTCACATCTAATCTCAACACTCCTTTATGCCTCACCAATCTATACTAATCTGTCAAAACATAATCCTCTCAAACTTGTTACCTCCTATAACAACATTGTCAGATTTGCCACTGGTAATCCCTTCAGAACCTATCACTGTGAGAATCTAAAACAACTAGGATGGCTTGAACTACAAAATCAGCTTCAATATAGCCAACTTACCATTGCTCATAAGATCCTCAACCAGCCTAACAATACTCCAATACTCTCAAACCTCATAACCCCCTATAAAAAATCTTACTAACTTATGATCATCAAATAAATTGTTAGTTAGCATAAGTAAGTCAAACAACATGGCAGGTGATTCTCTGTTCTCAAACACTACTGGGAAAAACTGGAACCTTCTACCTACTGAACTGACTTCTCTTCCTTCCGTACCCCTCTTCAAACAAAAACTGAAAATATTCCTCAGAACAAAATGGTTATGCCAATGCAGCAACCCTGACTAACCTATCACCTCTGCTATTCCCTCTACTCTCCCTAATTGAGTTTGTTCTTTACTGCATATGTAAGCAGAACTGTTATTCAGAAACTGCTATGATTGACTTTATGTGAATAGTGTGTTCTATATTTTGTAAATAGTTATTAACCATTGTGTTGTAAAATGTATTTCATCATTCTTCTATGTTAACTTTATTGTAACCTAAGCATTATTTTCATCTGTATTTGTCTTGGAACTTTTCTCCCCGGGCCTCGACTGAAAATGGACATATATCCAGTTAGACTAGCCCGGTCAACAAATATAAAATAAATAAATAAAAATAAAATCCAAATTATTAGACTGGATACAAAATATAATTGCTAACCATTTAAAAATTTCAGTATAACTTATCATTTCTTTTGTTAACTTAATAATTTTAGGACACATGGATTCAATCATTACAATATGCATTCTGCTTACTTTATAATAATCCTCAATCTAGTAACTATTCACATTTATTTTGTCATATAGGTAACAAATGTTTACTTTAGCCAATGATATTACACAATCACTTAAAAGATAGTAAGCAAATAATTTAATATACCAGATTGACTTGTTGAGCCCGTGTTGTATGAACTCTGTTAGAAAAATATGTGCTTAGACATATATAAACTGTTAGAAAAATATGTGCTTAGACATATATAAACTGTTAGGAAAATGTGTGCTTAGACATATATAAACTATTAGAAGAATATGTACTCAAACATATATGTAGTGCAAAGTTTGAAAACAGTATAATATGTAATGCATTTAATTCTATTTTACTAGAATGACTGTAGAAATAATCTTGCATGAAGTTATTTGAAGCTTAGCTGTAGTGTAGTTAAAACTCTGACCCTGACAGTAGCTAGCTCAGCAGGCTTATGTCTTTCAGCATTATTATCTGCAGGGTCAGAAAGAAATGAATATGTATGCATGTGTATCTTTCTTCCTTCCACCGAGAAGAATGGCCTTGTGAGCACTATCAGAGATAACATCCAGCTGGTGGACAGAGAGACAAAAAAATTAAGAAGACATTCATCCATTGTATTCGAACTAATCCAAGAGCCTTGAATTAGTTACATCCACGGAAAGACATTGTAACTGACCAGGTGCCTTACAAGGCTGTAATATTCTCATGGGAAAACTTTTTGAAAAAGCATTACATCAGCGTTTTCTTATGGACTATAGTGATGTAAAGGCCCTGTGACTGACCACGTCAGTAAGGTGGGCAAAAGCTGATTGTAAATGGTATATAATTGAAGGTATTTCCTGAATGTAATTAGTCAAAATTCTGTACATGTTATGTATGGTTTTTTGCCTCCTAATGTACATTAGATAAATGTTATTTTGAACCTCGAGCCTACTGTCTTACTGACTGTTATTTTGAAATGCCTAATGATTTTTACAGTCTGATTTTAACAATTTATTTAACAAACTCTGAAGTTGACTCAATCAAACTAAATTTCATTTAATACCGAAAGACATTGCAAGACAAAATTTTGAGGAAATATCCTTAGTCTGAATACTTCTTCTCTTTTATTAGCAAAGTATGGAATATTATCATAAAATTTATGAAAGGGTAACATGTTTCAACAATAACTAAATAATATATAGTTTCAAACCAGAGGTTTGTTCTTACTTTTAATTGATTGACTTTGGGCAGCATGACTGACTGCAAGTCAAAAGCTTAAGTAAGGAGTGACTTATTATTGAAGAGGGGTCTTCCAAATCAACCTCCACACCAACGTTGCTTCTTTTGCAATTTATGCACATGGACATTTAAACACCTTCAAAAACAGTTAAAGTGCTGTAGATATGATATGATTAATGTGGGTGACTAGTTTTATGTGGTGTATAAATGCCATATTTTCATAAATGTTTGCCATCATTTTGTAGCATAGTTGAAAATATATCTCTGTATGTAGGCCATTTAAATAATATGGATTGGAAAATACATGTTTTAATTTATTCTCATCTGTTCTTAGCCAATATCTAAAATTACTAACTACTTCTAATGAAGTTTCGATTGATTCTGATGAATCTGGAATTGAGGAAGCCAGTTTCACTAAAACAATGTCTAAGAGCAATAGATAACATTTAAGAAAATGAAGACTGATTGCCTTAAAAAGTGTGTGAAGCACTTGCATTTTACAAATCAAAAACAGAAGTGTTTGCTAAACTATTTATGCATTGTATTTAAGTTGTAACATGCAGCTTTAAAGTTTTAACATGAAACATTTATGTGAACTTTTTTCTGTCCCTATAGATCTCTTGTCCTTTGTTTTAACCAGACCTTTCCTCATTTACTTTCATATACCAGCTGATAGCAAATGCAGTAAAAACAAATTGCCTTCATAAATTAAATCTTTCAGTGCTACCTCAAGGTCACAGCAGTAGCAAGACACCTTACCTACCTTTTTACCTCCTGTTCTGAAACTACACTACTGAGAAAAGAGCACCCCAGCGAAAGTTATTTCATTTTTCTGGGGGGGGGGTCCTACTCCCTACTTCTTATTTATCTGGATGGTATGCATTCTGTATCTTCTTATTAATCCAAATGGTATGTATTCTGTATCTTCTTATTGATCCAGATGGTATGTATTCTGTATCTTTTTATTGATCCAGATGGTATGCATTCTGTATCTTCTTATTGATCCAGATGGTATGTATTCTGTATCTTTTTATTGACCCAGATGGTATGCATTCTGTATCTTCTTATTGATCCAGATGGTATGCATTCTGTATCTTCTTATTAATCCAGATGGTATGCATTCTGTATCTTCTTATTGATCCAGATGGTATGCATTCTGCATCTTCGTATTGATCCAGATGGTATGCATTCTGTATCTTCTTATTGATCCAGATGGTATGCATTCTGTATCTTCTTATTGATCCAGATGGTATGTATTCTGTATCTTTTTATTGACCCAGATGGTATGCATTCTGTATCTTCTTATTGATCCAGATGGTATGCATTCTGTATCTTCTTATTGATCTGGATGGTATGTATTCTGTATCTTTTTATTGATCCAGATGGTATGCATTCTGTATCATCTTATTCATCCGGATGGTATGCATTCTGTACCTTCTTAGTGATCTGGATGGTATGCATTCTTTATCTTATTATTGATCCAGATGTTATACATTCTGTATCTTCTTATTGATCCAAATGGTATGCATTCTGTATCTTCTTACTGACCTGGATTGTATGCATTCTGTATTTTCTTATTGATCCGGATGGTATGCATTCTGTATTCTTTATTTCTAAGTAGAATAGTTTGTCTGTCTAGTACTGGACTGCTTTCTAGGTATATACTATAGTGGCTGTTAATATCCTTATTCAGTGTAGAAGGTTAAAGCTCTGGCTTGTTATGCGGATTTCTGAGCAAAAGGTGTAAGGTTCAATCCTTTTGCCATGCCAGTGGGTAACTATGATTTGGGGTATTGTGGCTAGGCTAATTAAGGGACTGTGAGTCTAGTGGGTCTATCTGGCTAACAAATGGGTATTATTATTATTATTATTATTATTATTATTAATAGTGATAGTAATAGCAATGGTCTTCTGGATCATCAGCCTTGTATTGACCTGTGAACCTATGAATAGGTGGCATACATTCTGTATTTTCTATTTGCAAGTAGATTAGTTCACCTATTACTGAATTGTTTTCAAAGTATGTACTACAGTGGCACCATAAAATAATAAAATGTAATGTATTTAATCTGAAAAAATAAATACATAACCTCCTCCAGCAGCAGCATTAACTACTAAATAATGTATAGTTATGAATATTTCATACCTGCCATCGGATAAAGTTCATTAGTTTAGAACAAGATCCATTTACAAAGGGACCTTCGGTGGGTATGCAGGTATGGAGATTATGTAAAGCATGAGCAAACGCATATACTGCATTGTAAGTCCTATAAAATATATCCATGCGGTCTTCTTTTAGATAGGGATTATTTAAAAAGCTTATAGTTCCTGTCCCAGTACATATAGTTTTATCATTATTTCCTGTTAAATTTTGCTGAGAATTATACCACGTGCATCCAAGCAACTCTTTCCAAACATCTACAGTAAAAGGGTCATCTTGATTTTTTAATGGATGCAGAGCACTGAGAAAACCGATAAAACCTGGCATTCTTCCTGTTCTGAAGGAAAACCACAGAGTTCCAAGAATTAACTCAGCATGTTTAGAAACATTTACAAATTCCGGCCATTCCTGACCACCAACCCAGACTTTTCCTTTAAAATGTTTTCTTGATAATGCATCAAGAGTAGCACCAAAATTAGAACTAATAACCAAAATAACTTTAGAAGAAGATGATATTATATTTTCAGCCACCTGATCGAAATTAGACAAATACGTTTGGAACTCCACACAAATTCCGGCTTCATCAAGTACTGCCTTTAGCTTCTGACTGATTTGAATAGCAGTATCAAGCAAATCAGCTAAAATCCCAACCCAAGTCCATCCGAAGTGTTTTATCATTTGAACAACAGCAAGAAAATACTCCAAGCTACTAGCACGGGTTCGCAGAAAAGATGGATACAGGAACTTATCATTTAATAACAATGATAAGGAGTTGGAACTGATCTGAAAAAAGTAAGCAAAATATGTAATTGTGCTCCTAAATCAGTATTTGTAATTATTTTGTGTTTTGTTTTGAATGTTCTATATTATATGGTTGTAGAGCTGTTTTTTTAACATAAGAAACATCTTTATTAAATTATCAGTTATGACACGCAATCCAACTTTTATATAAATGAAAACAAACCATACTGACATATTTTTAGTTGCGAACATTAGATATAATTTATAATCTATCCAGTCATTGTCAGTCAAATATTACATAGCGCATTGAAGTCCTGCCTAGTTTTATATCTCATGGCTCCTCCAAAATGTTATTCTGCATGTATTTTTCCCACAATTCTCATTTTTGTCTATGTAATTTGCTCATTCCCTTTTCTAAGGATCACATTTCCAGTTGTTTTATTTATGTTACTATATTCACTACTTCTAGTACAGTTGGTTTAGACTTTGATTTCCATTTTCTAGTAATTGGTTTTTGACAGCCACCATAATTAGACTCAGCAAGGCCCTTCTATGTCTAGACAATTCCGATTCTGTATCATAGTCCAAAATAATAATTTCCTTAGTTATACCAATTTGCTCACCCAGCATTTCTGATAGAGTAGTCTGCAGGGAATTTTTAAAGTCTGCCAACTCATTACACTCCCAAAAATATGTTCCCAGTTATCTCTTTCTTCCCCATCACACCTCCAACATTTGCTATCTATCTGAGGAAAACTTCTTTGGAGTCGACTTGAGTTATAAAAATACCTATGTAAACACTTCAAAGTAAAGATCCTAAATCTTCTAGACTTTGTTGCATACTTGACAGTCATACATATATCCCCCATTGTTTCTTTGTGAATTGTTTATCCAATCTCTCTTCCCTATCCTTTCTAATCTCCTCTGATTAATTCTTATAGTTATCATGCAATATTTTATATGCTCTACTAAATATCCCTTTTTAACAGCAGCTTCTGTTCTAGATTCTATTAAACACTTTACCAGTGCTGGTCTTTCCCCTATTTCTTTCTCTTTACCTATACTCTGCTATCAATCATTGATATGTAAGGCAATCTCTAGCCTGGTAGTCCAAATAAATTATTGGCCTCTTCCCATTCTATTACCTTTCCCTCTCTAATTATTTGCTCCCAATACCTTGGTTCCTTTGCCAGTTTTCTCCAGTTAATTATAGCCTCCTCTTCTCTGTTGTCTGTATCCTTAATTGCAGTCACCCTATTGGCAGAAACTCCTTTCTCTGTTCCCATGTTGGGTAAATTCTTAAAATTCTTTCTGCTACTTTATGAGTATAATATTTTGTATGGTTATTGTTATTCTCCTTAAAGGATCTGCATCCAAAATACCAGTCTCTCCTTGTTTCTTGAGCTCCCCCCCCCGTTTCATCATCATACCTTTCCACTTTGAATTATAGCTTTCTGCTTGTGCTATGTATATGAGCCTTAACCATGTAGCTCTGAAATATCCCTTCTAAATTTCCACAGGAATACCATCTGTTCCTGGAGACTTCCCTGTAGATTGGTTATATATCACCATAGAAATCCCAATCCCAAACCACCTTGTTCTATTGAAAGGATCAGCTTATATCACTTGACTCTTGCCATCTTCCCCTACCAGATAAAATCCTTCAAGTCTTTATTAATTTCTATCCACTACTTCTCTGGTTGATAAAAAATATGCCTGACCAGTGTATAAAACTAAAGGGACTAAATAAATTTTGACTGCTTGTATCTTGCTATCCATATCCATAAAACAGAGCTTCTGGTTTCACAGTTTTTGCATTATCTTTTGTTTAGTCTCTTCACACATATCCTTAGCTGCCATAACAGAATCCTTTTTAATCCATACTCCTAAATACTTCATTTTATCATGTCCCCATAAATATGGGTATTGCTAAACGAATTTGTGTGTGGATACATAGTTTATGGCTATTGCCTTTGTTTTATCTTCATTAATTTTGTATCCCAAAAAGACCCGAAACTGTCTCCAAATGTTCCATAGCACTGAAATGTCATTTTCTGGTTTTATCAGATATAAAATAATATAATCTGCAAATAAAGCTAGCTTTTCTTTACTACCATACCAATTATATCCTAGAATTTCTGAGTTCCTTATTTTCTTTGCTAATGGTTCTAAATATAAAGCAAATAACAAAGGGGAAATAGGACATCCCTGCCTGGTTCCTCTGCTCAAACAGGACGTATCAGATGGGAACTCACCCACTTTAATTTTCACCTCTGATCCCTCATATATCCTCCTAATCAACCTTTTAATTGTATCATGGAATGCAAATGCTTCCATTGCCCTACTTATAAACTCACAAATTACTCTGTCAAATGGTTTCTCTGCATCAAGACTCACCAATAACAGTGGTATTTTCTTACATTCTGCTTCCCTCTCAACCATCATTGTTCTATAAATATTGTTGAATGTTTTCCTCCCCTACACAAGACCATATTAATCCATATCTATCAATCTTGGCATCACCTTTGCCATTCTTTTAGTCATCATAGACATAAACACTTTATAATCATGGTTTAGAATTAAAATGGATCTATATGAAGCTAGATCTGGGGGATCTTTACCCTCTTTAGGTATTACAGCTACCACAGCTTTCTTCTTGGATGTTGGTCCTTCTCCTCCTTTTAAAATACTGTTAAAACCTTCCAGATCATTATCATTTTCCCTCCTAGCTTCTAAATTTCCACAGGAATACCATCTGTTCCTGGAAACTTTCCTGTGGATTGGTTATATATCACCATATTTATCTCATGTCCTCCTATCCTAACTGTTGGTAAATGAGTCTCATCTACCTCTAGCCTTCTTCCATAAACATTTCCATTTGTACCTTTTTTGATTTCCATATTTCTCTGCTTTATACAGAGTTTCAGTACCTCTACAGGATCTCTGGTTATCTTCCTTGTTATCCTTAAACTTGGCAACAACCCTTTCTACTTTCTGTTGCTTTAGTCATTGTGCTAAAAGATTTTCTGCTCTGGAGTTATTTTAAAAAAACAATTGCTTAACAGCAGTCTTTATGTATTCATGGGTATTAATGAGGTAATCCCTTATTTTCTGTTTAGCATTCTGCAGTTGCTTCTATTCTAGTTCTGTGAGTTTCCCCCTATTCTGCAATACTTTAACCTTTGCCAGTCCCTCTAAATAATTCTATTTACTTCTTAACCATTTTACTCTCTTTCTATTATTTCCACCCTATTTTTAAACTCCACTTTAATTGTATCCCACTCCCTAGCTATATTTCAGAATACATTTCTATCTCCCCTAATTATTCCCAAATAAGTTCCACTACCCATTCCTTAAATTCCCCTCTTTTTAACAGATAGTTGGGAAAGCACCAGTGTCTCATTTTTATTTCATTATCCTGCATTTTTATTTTAGTTATTACTGCTACATGATCTGCAATAGCTATTGGATGTGTGTCAAAACTTTCAATTAAATGCACATGTTCCTGTGGAATATAATTTCTGTCTAGCCAAGCCCAGTTTTTGTATCTTGAAGAATAATATGTAAATTCACTCCAAACTCCTGCTACTGAATTCACATCTTCCATGTCAAATATTTCCATAAACTTCTTCAAAAATCTACCCCCTAGATACATCCTCATAGGCTCATAGCTTCATAGGTGAGTACTAGGTTAATGGTCCTAGAGTCAACACAAGCCTAGACCAGGAATATTCCCAGTCATCCTGTTGCTGGACATTAGTTTCCTGTGCCCCTATCAAGCAAGGCTGTTGAAAATGATCCCCAGGGTGAATTTCCTGTTACCTATCCACTCATCGAGATTTTTCTTGAAGAGGGCTAGTGAAGTGCTCTGCTTGACATGAATGGGGATTTTATTCCAGAGTATGAGATGTCTCTGGGTTAGAAACATGTCCCTCCAGCAGGTTTTGTTTATTGTGGTGATGAGGTTGAGGTCTTTGGAGTATGTGGTGTGGAGGGATTGAGACTTTTTCAGATGAAACATGTCTAGCAACACTGGGTAAGACATGAAAAGTGCCTTAATCACTGTATCCAACAGCCCTTGTCTTGCCCAACAACACAATAATTGGCCCTTGCAAGTCTAGAGCCCAGGACCCTGCACACCATAGCCACAGCAATTTACCACTAAGCCATCTGAGCTGTTTAGATCACTGCAGCCAATCAAATTCCAGCCCCCACCTATATGTAATATTCCCTGCTGAAAGCTGATTATTTCTACCAACATTTTCTTAAGCTCCATAATAGCAATTTTTGGTGGAATATAAATACATGCCAGTGTAATCATCCTCCCTTGCCAGTAGCCCTTTAGTACTACAAATCTACCATTAACTTTTTTATTCTCTTCTATCACTATTGAAGCTCTTCTGCAATTAATATAAGTATTCCTCTTTCCCTTTGTCCCAGATATTTTGCTGAATAACCATCCTAAAATCCTTTCTTTATCAAATTTACATGCTCAGTTCTTTCCAAATGTCTCTCATATAGAATAGCTATTTTGCACTGTACATTTTATGGTTGTAGAATTGTTGTCTAAATAGCGATATCCCTTCATAACTACTGGCTATAGAAAAGAACATAGTCTATAATAATAGCTTTTACATTTTGTAATTATATATCTAAGGACTACAGCAATAAACCAAAAAAAAGCATGGCTATGGAATTTGCAAATGGCTGGTGGAATTTATTAGAGTATCTTTGTATAAAATAGCATAGCACAGGTATTCTTCAAGAGTAATAATATTTGCTGTGCCAGGTGCAGGATTGAAAGTATAAATTTGAAAATATTAGCAAGCAAG
Source organism: Protopterus annectens (assembly GCF_019279795.1). Lineage (NCBI taxonomy): Eukaryota > Metazoa > Chordata > Ceratodontiformes > Protopteridae > Protopterus > Protopterus annectens. The sequence continues at coordinate 1,650,889,481 of NC_056732.1, forward strand.
GAATAAACACAAAAAATAGCAATAATGTGTAATATATTGTTAAGCTAACAGACTGAAATTCTGACTGTTAGTAGTACAGTAAATTAGACTACATTCATTGCACAGAGGCAGAGAGAGTTACAATACTGGATGACACTGACTCATGATATAGAAGGATTCATTCAACTTTAATGTGAAAGATGGAATGTCCAAAATTTGAATGGACTTAACAACGTGAATATAATCAGGTATGATAATTCATCAAAATATTATGTGCTAAGTCTAGTCTAAAGTAATCAAAGTATTATCATCATCATCATCATCATCATAGTAAAATACTAAGCTATCAACCTGGGGGCCTATTTAAGCCTAGTCATTCTTCCCAGTAAAATTTAATAGGTTTTGTTTCCCAGGGGTTTGTGAGGGGTATATATACCTGGTATGGATGCCCAAGCATTTACAAGATTCCTCTCTTGAAAAATAGGTGGCAGACCAGGGGTAAATTTACAGTTCCCTATCAATTGATCCAGGTTTTCCTTGAATAAATGCAGGGATGAACTCTGCATCACATGGATGTGAAGCCTGTTCCAGAGAAGGAGGAGATTCTAAGACTCATATATATCCCTCTAGCATGTCTTATTTATGTTAAAGACAAGTTTTAGGTCCATGGATTGGGTGTTCCTGATTCTGTTAGTTTTATGGATGTGCAACAGCGCCATTAGGGCTTGATCAGACGATGCTTTGTAAGCCAGGCATAGGTCACCTCTCAGCAGCCTGTAGGAAACTGAATACAAGGACAAGGCTTTGAGGTTATTTTGCACATGACTTGTTTTCCATACCATGTATTCTTTTTGTGAGGAACCTCTGAATACATTCTAGTTGTTCCATATACCTGGCCAGGTATGTATCGAAAGAGGCACTGTACTCAGTGATTGGTCTTATGAGAGCAGATTACAATGGAACAATAACATATTTGGATCTAGATATCATACCCTGCTTATAAGTTGTGCAACATAGGATGATTTCTCACTACATGGTGGTCAAATATCAAATCACTATCGACATGTGTTCCCAAGTCCCTTACTACAGAGTGTACTCCTAGGGGTGTATCATCAATGGAATATTTTGCTGAGGTGGCCACCTTTCCAAAAGATACTATGATGCTTGTTAGGCACTGAGTTTTAGACCATGAATCAAGCACCAGTTTTAGGTCCATGGATTGGGTGTTCCTGATTCTGTTAGTTTTATGGATGTGCAACAGCGCCATTAGGGCTTGATCAGATGATGCTTTGTAAGCCAGGCATAGGTCACCTCTCAGCAGCCTGTAGGAAACTGAATACAAGGACAAGGCTTTGAGGTTATTTTGCACATGACTTGTTTTCCATACCATGTATTCTTTTTGTGAGGAACCTCTGAATACATTCTAGTTGTTCCATATACCTGGCCAGGTATGTATCGAAAGAGGCACTGTACTCAGTGATTGGTCTTATGAGAGCAGATTACAATGGAGCAATAACATATTTGGATCTAGATACCATACCCTGCTTATACGTTGTGCAACATAGGATGATTTCTCACTACATGGTGGTCAAATATCAAATCAGTATCGATATGTGTTCCCAAGTCCCTTACTACAGAGTGTACTCCTAGGGGTGTATCATTAGTGGAATATTTTGCTGAAGTGGCCACCTTTCCAAAATATACTATGATGCTTGTTAGGCACTGAGTTTTAGACCATGAATCAAGCACCAGTTATTAGTCTGTTTAAGGCCTTCTTGATGGATATTTGTGTCTTGGTGCAATTCAATGACTGCACTCAATTTGCAATCATATGCAGACTTGGTCATCCAGAGGCCTCTGACATAATCCTGACCTAGAGAAATAGATGCCAAACAGTAGTGGTCCCAGCACTGAGCCTTGAGGCGCCCCACTATTAACTGCCCTATTTGTGGAGGAAGACTCCCCTAGTCTAACTTTCTGGGTTCTGTCTATAAACCAGCTGGCTATCTAATGGGTGATGTAGGGGTGTATACCTAATTTAGACAGTTTTTCCACAATGCCTGAATAAAGTATTGTATCAAATTCCTTAGCCAGGTAAAGGTAGGCAGTATGCATCATTCCACCCTCATCCATTGTTTTGGTGACCTTCTCGAAGAAATCAATCAAGATGAGTAAGCAAGACCTGCCCTTGACAAATTCAAACTGATTTGAGTCAAATATTTGCAGGTTACCTATGTTGTCATTTAAGATATCCATGGTTATTCTCTTCATAGCATTGCATATCAGGCTAGTCAGGTTTATGGGTCAGTAATTCCTTGGGTCCATGAATGGCACACCATTGTTCAGTGGGATAACCACTCCAATCCTCCATTCATTTGGCACAAAGCCTGCTTGGAGACTGGTTGAATAGTGTTTCTAGTGGTCCCAACAGTTCATGTTCATGCTGTTAAGGAGGCATCTAGGGATATTATCGAGACATAGAGATGTAGTGCTCTTGGCCTTGGAGAGCTCATTGAGCACCTGTTCTCTAATGATAGTCATGGGAGTTATAGATGTGAACATTGCCTGAGGGGCATCTGGAAGGGAGAGGGGTTAAACTGGAGCTAAGTTAGCAGGCCAGGAGGTATGCTATGTCTTTTGGCTTCATATAGGTGGTACTGTTTACAATTTGTTCGGTATATTGCTGTGCATTGCCTTTTTTTAAATACCTTTATTGAATTATCACTTGTGACATAGGCAAACCTACATATATATATAAAAGTAAAGAAACCATATTAAGTTCACATTTACAAACATTATACATCACATAAATTATTTTATATAATATAATCAATCCAAAATTACATAAATTGCTCAATTCCTGCCTTCTCTTAAACCTCATTCCCCCTACAAACCATTTTTCTACATGTATTGTTCCCACAATTTCAATTTTTCTATGCAATTTGCTCCTACCCTTTTCTAAAAATCCCACTTCTACTTCTTTTATCTCTGTTACAATATTCAACACTTCAAATATGGTTGGTTTCAACTTTGTTTTCCATTTTCTAATAATTGCTTTTTTGGCAGCCACCAGAATTAAACTTAACAAGGCCTTACCATGTCTAGGCAATTCAGATCCTGCATCCCAGATCAAATAAAAAATCATTTCCTTAGTTACACTCATTTGCTCAACCAGGATGTTTCACAGAGTACTCCAGAGATAATTTTTAAAGTCTGCAAACTCATATACTCCCAAAACATATGCTCCCAACTTCCTTTTTCTTCCACCATCCCACCTTCAACATTTGCCAAATACCAGAGCAAAAATTCTTTGGACTCTGCTTGGGGCATAAAAATACCTATGCAAATACTTCTGAGCAAAACTCCTAAATCTTGTACACTTTGTTGCAAATTTGGGAGCCGTGCATATACCCTTTCATTGTTTCCTTGTGAATTGCTTATCTAATCTCTCTTCCCAATCTTTTCTATCCTCCTGATTGACTCCTATAGTTATTGTGCAGTATTTTATGCCCTACTTATTATCCTCATTGTGCCTTGCCTTCGAGGTTATGGGCATAGCTGCAGAAAGTTTTCTAACTGTCCTTAGCCTGGGAGGCGAATTTTACCTCAAATTTGACTTAGCAATACTTCATTATCCCCCTGAGTTGCTTGTTTGGGTTGATAAGGGATTTTTTTTCCTTGCTGGGTATTGCATCTCCTATTTTTTTCTATGAATTTCCAACTGTTGATGTTCAAAATCTACCAGAGTGGCTCATTTTTTGAGCTGATCCTCTGCTTAATCCAGGTAGGTACAACTGTCTTTATGCAGCTATTAATATGATTATACAGAGTTTCTGTGAATGATTCTGCATAGTCATTGGTGTTTTTATGGTTTGGGGGGCTTGACTTTTTGCCAAGATGTCACTTAGTTGTAGGATATTTGCCCTTGAATAATTCCTAAAAATTCCAAGGTTCGCCTGTGTCCTTAGTTTTATCTTTACTTCAAAGGAGACATCTTTATGGTCTGGCCTGACTAGCTTTGACATTGCACTAGGAAGGATGCAACATTCCATCATATTTGTAATGACCAGGTCAAGGATATTTGTACCCTTAGTGGGCATACAGACAAACTGGTTGGCGGTGTTTGCATTTACTATGTACAGGAATCTTTAGGCCTACATGTTAGGGGTTATGTACAATTCCCAGTTTTTACTGAGGTAATTAAAGTTTTCCATAAATATGGTTTTAGGTTGAATTTAAAGTGTTTCTTGTACAGTTAAGCATGTATTATGATTTTCCTCAATCAGAGAGATAGACCATATAGTTTGCAAGGATATGGCATGTGACTTTATCTAAGATTATTTGGACATGAAGAAGCTCAGGCTCAGTGTACTGTGTCTATAAGACATTATAAAGTGTTTTTTTTTGATAGAAAGGGTAGTAAGTAAATAGAGCAGGTTATCTCAACAAGGAGTGGATTACAAGACTGCAGAGTCCTTCTAAAAGGCCTGGGGTGGGTGGTGGCCTACAAGAAGAGGTATTAGTAAATACCTTTCTCAAACTGTGCTGTTAAATGCTTGCATATTTTGCTTGTTGTGTAAACTTTTGGTTGTAAACCCTGAGTTGAGCCTAAAAATGCTTCACTCAGATCAGTGCTCTACCCCAATCAACAAACATATAAAATAAAACTTAAATAAATATACCAATAAGGCAGACTGTATAGACCTTTCATCTTTCTCTGCCACAGCTCTGTAAAGAAATGTAATAATGACTTGTTCGAAACTTTGAGGCAGCTAAGAGGGAAGAGTAGGTCACAGGAATATGTGATCCTATGTTCACACATAGGCTATCACAACATGCTCAATGTCATTTGAGAAATATATCACTATTGTTTGAGTGACTGAGTGATGCATGATATGGCTTTACCAGAAACACTGCTGCTAATGACCATGTGAAGAGCAATTTTTAAAGCTAAGTTTCTGTAAATGCATGATTCATAGTACTGAAGTAGCTGTATATGTTACTTGATAAATGTCGGTTGACCATGTAGCTCATCTAATCTTAATAGTCCTGACTATCATTAAAGGAAGGATGTTGTAGAACAGTTAGAGGCTGATGACAAATGCTTTCAACAAACTCAAAGACCTAAATTATATTATTCTAGTCTATAGCACAAGCTTGAAATGGGCAATATGCCAGTTTACTGAATATTGCTATGTGACAATTCTCTTATTAACTATTATTACAAGCATTTTTTTCTATAAACATGTTGCATTTAAGCTTCTCTACAAAGCTTGACTTACCTTTTTTACTATCCATTCAAATCCAGTAGAATTATAATGTAATATATTATTACAGAATATTTCTGGGATAGAAGACAGATATAATTGACAGCCATATATTTCAAGCCTTAGGCAAATCATATAATTGTTAAATTAGTATTAATTTTATACTACTTTCTTATTGACCGGGATGATAAATCCCCCACCTGTGGAAATCTGTAGATACCTAATACAGTCGCAATGATTTTTGAAAGTTCTGAGTTGGCCTCTCCGATTATACCTGCCAGTGGAGATGTTCTGCCTTTTGTACAGTGATAATTTGGTATATTTCTTTCTTCCCCAGACAGTAACTGGAAAGTGCCCAGAAGAGTTCTAGAAACTGCGAAACAGACCTCATAGATTCCAAATCCTAGTGAGGTATTTGGAAGAAGGTTAAAGTTCTTGTTTATCTCATCAGTAGCAAATACCATTGCTTGTAGAACAGGAACTAGTGTTATGTCAATTCTGAAAAAGAAAAATGTTTACATGAAATACAAGCATTGCAGGCTAATAGCTTTGAAGATAGTGCTCTAAAGCAATTATATGACTCTTGAAGAGCAAAACAGATTTTGGTTTGATGCAATTATTTTCCTAATGGCATCTTTATTTTGAATGAAATGCTTTGCAGATTAAATAGCACTACATTTAATCATTTATGATGAAGGAGTATCTTGCTAGGTAAGAGAGGGATTAGTTTTCAGGTTTGAACTGTAACAAAGTGAAAGCCACAATACTGAAATGCATGCAGCCAAATTCAATTGATTAAAAGTCATCTGATCTTTTAATCAGATAATACAAAATAAATCCCATTGTTTGGTGTGTGGCATCCTTTCCAGCTTCTTTAGAAATTTAAACTGTTCTGTGGTTGTATTGGATCCAGGATTAATTCATGTACTTTATGAAGGCAGAAACGTTGTGTCACCAAATGAGTTTTGGACAGGTGCATTTTATAAACTTCATTCCATCATTTGGCTTTTATCAGGACACTGTTACTGTATTCAGTAAAATAATACTCAATTTTTAACTGTTTTGTCAGGTCATAACTCTGAAAATTACTATTTAGTCAAACGCGTACAGATATATACAATATATACCTGCTAAAGAAACTGGTACATATTTAGAAATAAATTAATTTCTGATGTATGAAAACAGATAACACAAGTGTTGTGTAATTTATTTCTGGAAAATCTGAAAGGCTATTGGCGGTTTGTTTAAAAAAGTATTGCATATAGAAGAAATAATTTACAGTGCTATGTCCGTATATCTGAAAATACCTTAACAGAGCAATATAAGTACATAATTAAACAAGATCATTTTTGGTTCCCAGTGCCAACCATTGTCTCTCATGCCATTCTGATGGCCTATTTGTTCCCCACAAAGTGAGTGCTGATTCCAGTTTCACTTGGTCCTGCAAGATGGCAGCCAATCACAAAGGCTGTCATTCAGAGTTCCATCATGATTTTTCTGATAAGAGGAACTATCCCGTCTTTTGGTAGCTGATGTGTATACATAATCACAGGGGCTTACAAAACCCTCCTATTATATGTGCATGCTTCCACATGTGTTGGTGGTTACCATCATCAGTTTGGTATATCTAAGCCAACATTCTAGTCCATTCCTTGTGAGCAACAAAGAAGCCTCAGCTTTCTGAGTGGCAATGGATTGATCAGAACCACCAAACACTTCCCTTAGAATGGGTGAGCAAGCATACCTCACTCAGTCTTACCCTCCCCACCGGATCATCTGCACCTAAGCTGCTAAATGAATCTGTTTCATCTGCAGTGCAATCAGGGCTTTATCCCTCAATGCCACACAGTTGGCAATCATAATAAAACAAGACGGTACTGAATTATTAGTATTGTGTTACTAGCTTGTGCATTATTTATTTGTTTATTTATTTGAAATTTGATTACTGGGGAAGTCCACTGGGCCGAATTGACCCATTTTCAGTAGAAGCACAGGGAGGAAAGCTCCAAGATGCATTATACAATTTAGATACAACTGATAGTTAATATTGAAGATATTATGTAGAATAGTTATTCATAAATGCATTCAATATCATGCATAGTTAACAAATGCATTAAGCTTGAAGGTAATACAGTTTCATTTGAGGAAAACAGATATGGGTTAGGTGTGGAAACAGTTTACATACAAACCTTTAAAGAAAATGTAAAATCACTTTACATACACACATCAACAGTAGAATACTATTTACAATATTTACAAGGTTGGGCTGTGTGAGGGTAGCTGTAGGAGTTGTTGAGAGCTTAGAGAGATAAAAGTTGTTGAGAGCTTAGATAGGCTCATAGGAAGATAACTATGAGAGTTGTAGAGCTTGGGAGCCAGAGCGAGAACCCCCTTGGATTAGGTTGGGTGAAGGCAGGTGCATTTCCATTTAGTGGACAGGTGTTTGAATAGTTGGGTTTTGAAGTTTTCTGAGTTTGGTATAGTTCTTAGTGTGGAGGGAAGGGAATTCCATTTTTTGCCTAGTGAGAAAGATAGGAGAAGTTGGCTAGCATGACGTTTAGGTTTATGGATAGTAATTAAGTTCTGATTTTCAGATCTGAGAGCTCTGTTGGGTGTATAAGGGGGAAGGATGTCAGTTAGAGTGGGACATTTTGTTGGGTGAAATATGAGTCTATGTGCAGTAGTGAGTTGGAGATAGTCTAGGTAGTTTGCGAGTTCAAGCCAATTCAGGGATTGTAGGGTTAGGCAGTGATGGGTGGTATTTTTTGATTTAGAGGCGAATTTAGAGATTTTGTTGTAGCAGTTTTCTAGTTTAGAAGTGATAGAGGGAGGACAGGTTGGTTAGGAGAGGGGATCTGTATAATAAGGAAGGAAGAAGATAAGTCGAGGCCAGAGTTTGCCTGGTAGAGTTGGAGAAAAAGTGATTATTCCAATGCAGCATACCTAGCTTTTGGTGGGTTTTCTTAATATTTTGTTGAATATGAATATCAAACTTGAGGTGTTCATCTACAGTAATGCCAAGTAGTTTGGCAGAGGGGACTACTTCTATAGGTGAGTTGGTTTGACTGTAGACTTTGAAGTTGTTTTTATCATAGGAGAGGGTCTTTGTGGGAGGGAATAGTAGAATCTTTAATTTATTTGCACTGAGAGAGAGGTGGTTTTGGCGCATCCAGCTTTCAGTTGTTGAGAAAGCAGTTTGGGTTTTAGTCAGCAATTCAGAGAGGTTTGGGGCAGGGCAGACTAAGGTTGAATCGTCTGCGTATTGATTATTTTAAATTTATGTGTACAGAGTATGTTAGCATTTTAAATATAAATAAAAATGGCTTCTAAGCTATATATAACCTCCAGCACAAACAATACCTCCTACTATTATAACGCAGTTGATCGCTTTAGTGGTTATACAGTTTTCAACATCCTACCAACGAACACTAAGAATCATTATGCAACATGTAATCAGCCCTTCACTATATAAAAATCAGTAACATTGAAAGTGTCATGGGATCTACTATGAAACATCATGTCTCCCCTAATCCAAATTCAAAACATTGCAGCTGCAATATGTAAACTGAATAAGACTTTCATGTCAACAATTCACTATGGAGAACAGTGAAAAACATTAAAGAGATTTTGGCACTGTTCTTTTCTTCATGGTTGTTTTATAGATGTAATGCTTCCTTCTCTGGTTTCACCATAATTCATTCAGGATTTACAATCATTTTTTCTGTTATTTTATATTGTGTGATGCTGCTCCTGCAGGTAATTCTCTGTGGAATTCCCTCTGACCTTTGATGTCATGTAAGGTATTCCGCTAAAGCTGTCAGTTCAGAGCATGAAAGCAATTTTGAGAACTGGGAAGTTTTTTTCCGTGACAGTGGTGATGTCCAAGTTATTAGCTTCATTTATGATGCTGGAATTCTATATCCTTACAGGGATTACTTTGAGTTCAGCAGGAAGTTCAGATGACAGCATTATTGATGTTGATGAGATTATATACCATAGTGAAATCTTGCTCTAAAATAACTACTTGGTCAATAATCGTCTGTCTTATCCTGCATTGTTATTTCAGTTTGACCACAAACACTGTACCGTACTCTCCCCAACTTTGTTCTGAAAGTTCACTTTACCACTGCCTTGCTGTTATAAAATATTATGGAGCTAAACTCCTTTAGTGTAAACACTCATGCTGATCTACCGTTGAATGCTGTTTCATATCATCTTATTATTAATATTATGTACTAGTACTTAGTATTATGATTTCAATATGTTCGAATACTGATTATATATAGCTTGTCAGTGCTTTTTGTTTTCTCACCATTATATGCTCAGGCAATTATTGATTTTCTCAGCTAAGAATTACTACACTTCATGTGGGATCACTGACAGGATGGAGCTTAAAAGCGGATGAAGATCTGTGACAGTCAGGCACACACACACACACACACACACACACACACACACCTTGCTCCTGGGCAAAGGAGTGAAATTTGATGTATTTATTCAGGTCTTCTGAATGTAATGTGAACTTTATTCCTGAAGAAAATGTAGTACTATACGGCAGGACAGGTATATAGTTCAGTTTATAAGGGAGCAAAGGCTTATTGCTGAATCTATTTGGAGGGTGATAAAGACAGTCATGTATGAAGTATGCAACATGCTTTTCTCACCAACACCTCTCTTTTTCTTTATATCCACTCATTCTAACTCCCCTAATCATCCTCCTATGTCCCCCTATATTTTTTTTTACTCTAATCACGCAGCTATCAAAGAATTGCAAGTTTCTGCTTTTTCTTTCTCCTTTCCCAATATTCTTACCATTTTTCCTGCCTTCTCTTTGTCATCTACTTCTATAGCCTCTACAATTACTGCACAATGACCATGATACTACCTGCATCTACAACACTTTAACACTGCGACTTCTTTTTGATTTTCCTCTATTCTGTACTCTGTTTAGAAACTGTTTACTTTAAGTCTGATCATTTGTCTTTGATTAACTAATTATTATACACTCCTAATATATGCCTGGCCAAATTATTTCTCTGGAAATGAATAGATGTCTCTATTGTGTTGTTCCTTGTAATTCACCTATGTAAAAACAAACAGATGTCTCTTTGTATTGTACCTTAAACAACTGTGAGGATTGTATTTCTCTCAGATTGTTGTATTGAACACTGTACTTTTTGTAACATTTGTGCTGTTTAAATGTGGAGCTTTTCTCCCTGGACTTCTACTAAAATGGGCAACTTGCACAGTCAGACATCCCCTGTAAACAAATGTCAAATAAAATAAATAAAATAAGTATGCAACCATGTTTTGTGTGTGTGTGTGTGTGTGTGTGTGTGTGTGTGTGTGTGTGTGTGTGTGTGTGTGTGTGTGTGTGTGTGTGTGTCTGTGATTGTGAAAACCTAGCTAGGAACATTCTGCAATACTCTGGACAGCTGAGAGGTATGCACAGCACAGCTATCATCATATATTGGCTTAGACTTCTGAAAACAATACATAAATGAGTAATTATTTCCACAAAAAAACTAAATACACCACTCATGCCATTTTTAAAAGTGAAGTGCAACAAGCATAAGGCTGTCAGCAGTACAACACACAGTTACAACCTATTTGAGCATTCCACTAACTTAACGATAACTCCTTGAAATGTAGTACTGTCTAAAACAATAAAATATCCAGGGCAATACTGATTAAATTACAAATCTGAATATGAATGTGTTTACGTTGTTTTTATCTGATCACAGCTGAAGCACAAAAAAATAAGAGCAAATCTCTGAAAAAAGCCTGCCATGCATCAATATTTCCAGCTCTACTCTGGCACTGTTAACCTACCATGACATCATGCTGGGGGGAGGAGTTTCAGAAAAGTAAGTTTAATAATGTGTAAAACCATAAACACAGTGCCAAAAAGAAAAAAAAAAGCCCAAACTTTTAGGTTAAGTGGTTTTGTTTGGTTTAATGCCAAACTTCCATATTTAAAGATCCAATGACCAATCACTTTTAAACACATCACAAACCTAATTAACAATCTGAAACAATTTAAAAACATATTATTTACTTAAAATGTTTTGTAAAATGGTCTAAAACCATAAATATTTAATGCATATGCAAAAAATATATAATTTATTTACAACCATATACTCCACAAAAACAGCAGTTAAACTTTAAAAACAAATATAGTTTTTATGTTGTATGTTATAATTTTGCAGCGCTAAATTTCAGCACACTGGAGAATATTTTAGGCAAATTCAAGGTGTTGCCATGGGTGCTTGTTTTGCCTCATTGTTCTCTAATTTGATACTTTACCATTGGGAGATTAAATTTGTTTTTCCATCTGACTATTTTTCAAAAATTATACTTTATACTCGTTTTTTGGATGATATTTGTCTATTTTGGAGAAAGATGGTTGAAGAACTAAAGGATTTTATGAACTATATTAATAACACTACTTCCTTTCTTAAGTTTACTAATAATTATTCTAAAGATATTATTAGCTACTTGGATGTGATGATATATAAAGACTATTTGTTGAGAACGTTTCATTCTAGGATATTTCGTAAGGATACATTTTCCAATTCCTATTTATATTTTTTAGTGAACAGCTTTTTTAGCAAAAGAAAGGGTTAGTGAAAGGGCAAATGATTAGGGCCTCCAGAATGACTACAGATCAGGATGTTTCTGAAAAGGAGATAAAATGTATTAAAAACTTATTTCTCGAAAGATGTTATCCTGAAGAACTGGTAAATCAGATAGGTGAGGAAGTCATGAATAAACATATGAATGAATATAAACCTATTTTGGGTTTAAAAAAATTAGAAGATTTAAAAAGAGCACCTAAATGGTTACATGATTTGTCATTTGTCCATAATTATAATAGTAAATTTGGGGAATTGGAAAACATAAGGAAATAGTGGGAAGTTTTAAAGTTGAACCCTGAAGTTTAAAAATGGTAGCAGATGTCCCCCATTTTTGTTAGGAAAAGGGGTAAGAACTTGAAGGAAATTTTGGAAAAAGGAGCAAGTACTTGTAAATCTATTAATAATAATAATAATAATAATAATAATAACAAAAAAATGGGTATGTTTAAATGCAACTATTGTAACCAGTAAAAATATATGGCTAATACCAGTGGGTTGCACCTGTAGGCTAGGGACTTTACTATTAAACTGAATGGTTATTTTAATTGTGGCAGCAAAGGGGTGGTATACCTTGTGAAGTGTACCTCTTGTACCAGTTTTTATACTGGGAAAATGGAGAGGTCTTTTAGAAAGAGGGTGTATGAGCACTTTTACGATATAAAGCTAGGTAAAGATTTGACTGCACTCTTTAGACATTCAAAAGAATGATTTTAACAGCAAATTTATTTTATTTGTACTACAGAAAGTATCACAAAATCCTAGAGGTGGCCACAGGGAGGCACTGTTGGAATACCGGGAGCTATTTTGGCAAATTAAGCTGGATGCAGCCAGAGCCCCTGGGCTAAATGATAATATAAGTATCTCCAGTGTACTGAAATTGAGAGCTGCAAAACTGTAACATACAACATATAAACTATATTTGTTTTTATAGTTTAAATGCTGTTTTTCAGAGTATGCGGTTGTAAATAAATTATATTGTTTTGCATATGCATTTAATATTTATGGTTTTAGACTATTTTATAAAACATTTTAAGAAAATAGTATGTTTTTAAATTGTTTCAGATTGTTAATTAGGTTTGTGATGTGTTTAAAAGTGATTGGTCATTGGATCTTTAAATACAGATGGACTATTCATTGCAATTTTGTTCTGACAAAGTTTGACATTAAACCTAACGAAAGCACTTAACCTAAATATTTGACCTGTTTTTTTTTCTTTTTGCCACTGTGTTTACAGTTTTATAAGTTTTTCTTCCTTGTGGTTAAGTTTAATAATGTCAGTGGAAGCTCTGCCTTGACAGTTTCAGCTAGGAAATAAATAATTCCAAAAAAGAAAACATACATAACAGTTGCCACTACAGCAAGTGATACTTGCATTGTAACAAATGCAAAACAACAGCAGAACACTTAAAACTACAAAAAACAACCATGTTATAAGGTACCTGTACCTCTCTCTGATCTGTGTACATGTGAAGTCTAATATTACACAGACTCAGACAAAATAAAAATGTAAAAAAAATAACCATTTTTCTTGTTCACAAAGTCCTAGAAGATCATAATAAAGCAAAACACTTTCAATAAACCAGGCTCCACTGTACATTTAAATGCAATTAACATATGCAGTATTCACACTGTCAGTGATAGCGCTCCCATGTCATGTTGTGTGGCTAGCCAGAACAGACACATCAGTGCAAATACTCTTTCAAAATGGCTGATCTGTATTTCAGAACAAACCACAGAAGTTAGATGAGTAAGAGAAGAAAGAAGGATCAACTGAATGTCTAGAAGGTTCATCTAGTAATTGTCTGAAATTAAACAGAAACTAAAGAATGCTGGTACTTAATCGCTTTCTTCCTTTTTTCATTGATGTGACACCTATTCTTGCCACATTACTATATTCATATATTAGCAGAATGAATCTTCACCTTTAGATACTCATTTCCAAATATTAAAAAAGCAATTACTCTAACTTGCACATTTCACTTTTTGAAGATGACTGTTTTCAGAATTTCCAGAAATCACCAGAAGCTTCTTCTACCTCCTTTTTTGATTTATATTTACAAAAGATCATCTTTTTATGTATATATATATATATATATATATATATATATATATATATATATATATATCTTTATGTTTGTGTGCATGTATATGCATGCATGTGTGTGTGTGTGTGTGTGTGTGTGTGTGTGTGTGTGTGTGTGTGTGTGTGTGTGTGTGTGTGTACGCGCGCATGTGTATATGTGTACATGTACATATTATTTAAAAACTGCTCATCCTTCCCATTCACATTCCAAAAACTTTCTCCTTTCAAAGTATCTCAATAATATATTAATAATTTATGTACAGCAATGAGTGTAACTGGCATCCTGCCTCACTTCCTAACAAATACTAAAATTCCTTCTCAATAACCATGTATATGAACATTGATTTATGTCTCTAAGGAAATGAAATTCCATTTTCAGAAGATGAAATCCAAGAATTGTACCTGCGATTTTAAGTGTAATTTCTGGCCTTTATCATGATTTAATTATAATTTTCTTGTGCTTCTATATATGTACAAAATTAAAGCAGATTATGTACACAGAACATTCAATAAAGCAAGCTGAGAATATTATAAGTAGTAAATAAGAGAAGAAGAACATATTGTGGCAAATGAACATCTTAGTCCAAAATGCCATATTTAATAAAACTCCCATATTTTTCCAATATGCAGACTGTCTGTATTTCGGCTTTAATAATATTTTTCACAGAAAAGTGGAAACCAGGGTCACTGTCCATTTACCAATACCTTACCAGATAAACTATTAATACAATTTTTTATTTTTTTTTTTAATTTAATTTCTGGAAACAAGTATTATGGGAAGAAAGTAAATTCCTCTAACCATCTCACAATATACATGTTTATGTTCAAGTATAGGTTCATAGGTTCATAGGTAGGTACTAGGCTATTGGCCCTGGGGCCTATACAAGCCCAGCCAAAAAGGTACCCTGGCTTTTGCCACCCAAGAAAATGATTTTCCTGTGCCACTGTCGAGTAGAGCCACAGAGGTGATCCCCGGGATGAATTTCCTATTTCCCATCCAATCATCCAGATTTTTCTTGAAGAGTGCTAATGATGACCTTTGTTTGATATAGATAGGTAGTTGATTCCAGAGTATGGGGAAGTCTCTGGGACAGGAATCTGTCCCTCCGGCATGTTCTGTTTATTGTGGTGACAAGGTTTAGGTCCCTAGAGCATGTAGCTCGGAGGGATTGGGATTTCTTTAAGTGGAGCATGTCCAACAGCTCTGGGTTTGACATAGCTTTGTATGTTAGGCAGAGATCGCCCCTGAGTAGGCGATATGCGATGGAGTAAAGCAGGAGTTTTTTGAGACGGTCTGCGTAGGGCATCTGTTTGAGGCCGGTAATCCTCTTTGTGAGGTATTTCTGCGGCCTTTCCAGTTGTTGTAGATGTCTTGAGAGGTACATACCAAAAGGGGTGTTGTACTCTATAATGGGTCTAATGAGTGATGAGGAGAGGGGAACAATGACCTCTTTTTTCTGGATGAGAAACCTTTTGTGATGAGGTGTGCCATGTAGAAGGATTTCCTGACTACTGTGGCAATGTGATTATCAAAGGAGAGACTACTGTCCACCTGTGTCCCAAGGTCCCTTATCACACTTTCGGTGTTAAGTATACTGCTGCCTATGTTGTAGTTCATGGGTACAGAGTTTTTACCAAAGGGGATGACAATGCACTTTTTGGCATTGAGCATGAGGCCATGGTTTTGACACCAGGCATCTGTCTCAGTGAGGCCCTTTTGTAGGATGTCCACATCGTTACGAGTCTCGATTATGGCTCCTAGTTTGCAGTCATCTGTGAACTTCATTAGCCAAAGACCTTCTGTGTTAGCCTGTACTTCAGAGAAGTAGATACCAAACAGGAGAGGACCCAGGACTGAACCCTGTGGTACTCCACTTGTCACTGGTCTGAAGTCGGATTTGGAGTCTGCTACATTCACAGTGTGGGTTCTGTCAGTGAGCTAGTTGGCAACCCATCTTGTGACATAGGGATTTATACCTAGTTTAGTGAGTTTATCTATAATTCCAGAGTGAGGGATGGTGTTGAAAGCCTTGGCGAGATTTAGATAGGCTGTGTGAACCACCTTACCATTGTCTACGGCTTTGGTGACTGCTTCAAAGAAGTCTATCAGGTTTAGGAGACATGATCTGCCTTTTACAAACCCAAACTGGGTGGGGTCCAGAGTTTGGAGATTACCAATGTCTTTGTTTATAAGTTCCATGATGATACGTTCCATGGCCTTGCAGACCAGGCTCGTCAGGCTAATGGGGCGGTAGTTCCCGGGGTCCGTGGTGGCTCCCCCCTTGTGGAGTGGGATAACCGTCCCTGTGCACCATTCAGCAGTCACAAAGCCTGAGGTGAGGCTATGATTGAACATGGTACTTAGGTGGGGTGCCAGTTCATTCTGTAGTTCATGTAGAATGCAGCCTGGGATGTTGCCTGGTCCCATGGATGCTGTGTTCTTGGCTTTGGAGAGTGTGTTTTTTACCTGTGCAGCCGTGATTACAGGAACTTTGCATTATTCCGGTATAGAGATGGGCTCTTTAGGGGGTGAGAGGGGGGGTAAAGTTAGCACTGAACCTGTCTGCCATGATGTTGGCAATATCAGTTGGGTCTGTATATTTAGTGCCATTGTGCTGTAACTCAGAGCAGATCTGAGTGTTGCCATTGAGATTCTTGACATAGCTATAGAATGCTTTGTGGTTGTCTTTAGAATCAGTGGTGATTTTGTTTTCATAACTAGCTTTGGAGGATTTTATCAGGGATCGCAGCTTCTTACTGAGGCTGACCAGGGAGCTCCTCCACTCATGGGATTTTACTCTCTTTTGCAACAGTTTCGTCCTTCGGTTGTACAGTTTGTTTATGGCAGGGCACCACCAGATTGGCTTATTTTTTTTGGAGGATAGCATCTTGGTTCTGTTTGGGATAGCACTATCCATGCACTCATGTAAGTGCTTATAAAGTGCAATTGTGTAGGATTCAGTAGTCGTAACTGTATTGTCCATCTGCAAGGGTGTCATGAAATTCACCACTTCTGTCTTAAGAAGCATGAAGTTGGCTTTGGAGAAAAATTTTACCATGGTTTCCTTAATGGGGGGTGGGGGTAGGATGTGGATATCTAGGGTAATTAGCTTATGGTCGGATCAGACCAATGAGGTGTTGACTTCAGGTATGGAACACCAGTCACTCATGTTGGTAATGACTAGATCTAGGATATTGTTGCCCCTGGTGGGGGTGTGGATAAGTTGATCCAGGGCATTGGAGTTTATGAATTCCAGAAAGCGTTGAGCGAAGGAGTTGGTACATGAGTAGTTTACCCAGTTAATGGTGGGGTAGTTGAAATCACCCATTATTAGGGTGTTTGGTTGAACCCTAATATTTTCCAGTACATCAAGAAAAGAGGAGTGGGAATCCTGGGCATGGTGGGTGATCTGTAGCAAGCTACAATTTAGATTGCAGTTTTGCCCAGAGTTAGTTGCACTTGGATAACCTCAGCTGCATTATGCTGAGCAACTAGCCTGGAGGTGTGGATATCCTTAATGAATATGGACACACCTCCACCTTTGGTGTTCCAGTCCAGATTACATGGCCGAAAAGTGTGGTATGAGTTATAGCCTGGTAGTACAAGGGTTCTCTCTGGAGCCTTGAACCAGTTCTCAGTCACTGCACAGATATCGATGTTCTCCATTTTAAGGAGTGCCTCGAGTGAGTGCATTTTGAGACTTAGACTTCTAGCATTGAGTAGCATCACCCTCAGTTTTTGCTTGCCTGTTCCTGTTACGGTGATGAATTTGACATTAGAACCTTGCCTAAAAAAGGCACTATAGGGGCGGCAAGAACCTTAGCCAGTATCCAGAATCCCAGGGGTGACAGGTGCAGGCCATCTCTGGTAAAGCATCGTGGTCTGTCGACCATGTAATCCCAGGCAGACAGATACTGGATCCCTTTAGAATGGCACAAGAAGCTTAGCCAATTGTTGAAGTCAATCATTTTGTCCTTGTACTGCGGCATCATTCTGGGTGATGGCAGAATGCTACTCAGGGCTAGGGTCATACCTGCCTGGGCTACAAGATTGGAGAGCTCTTCCATGTCTCTTTTCATGTAGTCCAGGGAGGTACGTATCAGGTCATTCACACCAACATGGACAATGACAGAGTCATATTTGTACTTGTTGTGGAGTGACCTGAGTGCGTGGGTTATGTGGCAAATCCTGGCACCCGACAGGCAGCTGACAGTAACCTTCTCCTTGTTTAGCCTGGTGAGTGGGACATCAGTGTGCCTGCCTATAGAGTCACCTATGACTAGTGTGTTGGGTACACTGATTTGCCTTATTGGCTGTGGTTGAGTGGCACACGGAGTCTGCGGACTATGTGTCTTTTGGGTTGTGTTGGGGGAGGAGGTTGCTTGCATTTCTGCTTTGGAGGTCTCTGTTGCTTGAGCAGATTATTATTGAGAGCCTCCACGAATGTTTTTATGTTTCTATGTGTGGATTTTGGTGGTGTAGATTTAGTGAGACTATGTGATGAGTGTGGTGTGGTACAAGTGTTTACCTTCTCCTCCTGACTGTCAAGTTCAGTCTTGATTGGAGAGAGCCTTACCTCCAGTTTGGCTAGATAAGTGCATCTCTCACAGGTTGTAGTGTTGGGTGGTAGGAGGAAAGGGTTGTCTGTGTACATGAGGCAATTTCTACATTGCTCCAAGATGCCCAGATTCATCAGATAGACAGGAGAGAACACTGGGAGCTGACCCCTGGACATGCCTGAATAAAAAACTATTTTCCTCTAGATAAGTGAGGAAAGTGATTTCAAGAGCTGTTTTTCCTCTAAGCAAGTGAGGAAAGTAAGTACCAAAACTGTTTTCCTCTAGGTAATGAGGAAGGTTGAGTGCTGTAGTAGTTAGTAGGTTATTTAGTGCTTACAAGTTCTGAACAAGTGCTGAACACAAATAAGCAAATTCATGTGCTAAAACTAAGAATCTATATCTGGACTAAACTAGTTACAGGAAAGGGGGAAACGAGTGCAAATGCGGCCTTTTAAATCAGAAAGTTGAGAGAGATAGAAAAACTGCCCAAACAGCCAATAACTACAATTTCTGGGCCAGAACCACTCCTTATGTGGTAGATAGGTTACCTAGTGCTTACCACTCCCACTGATAAGCTAGAAGGCTTTCCTCCAACACAGAAAGCTTGGGGAGGCTCAGAAGCTTACATATAGTCCTGGATACAGCAAATCTGAATCTGGACTACACTAGTTACAGGAAAGGTGTATATATATATATATATATATATATATATATATATATATATATATATATATATATATTTATTTATTTATATATATATATATATATATATATATATATATATATATATATATATATATATATAAAGTTCTTAACCATCCTGAAAATACCCCCTCACTCTCTAATATAATAAAGCCATACAACAACCTGAGGTCACTAAGATCGGCCGACAAAATAATGGTCCAAACCTACACAGCTAACGATTCTGCAGGGGAATCTCTGTTTGCCAACTTTGTTGGCAAGACCTGGAATTCTCTACCAAACCATATCACCCTGCAATCCTCCTTAAACCTTTTCAAAAAAAGCATAATACACATCTTAAACTCAACTGGCTTTGTCCATGTTCCTACCCTGACTAAACAGTATCGTTAATCACATTAAAACTAACCAAACTGTTTTTCTAATACAGTCTGACCTTTTCTACAAGTATAATGTGCTTATCTTGTAACTGTGAGTCTCTTTGGAAACAACACTATAACACTGTAAATAACTCTTGTATAACATTGTCAATGTAAATAACTTGATGTGTAAATTCTTGAAGAAAATGTTGTAACCTTGTTGGAGCTTTTCTCCCCGGGCCTCCGCTGAAAATGGACATATATCCAGTCGGACTATCCCAGTAAACAAATGTAAAATAAATAAATAAATAAATAATATATATATATATATATATATATATATATATATATATATATATATATATATATATATATATATATATATATATATATATATATACAGAAAAGTAGCTAAAACAGCAGTAAAAACTATTCAAATGCAGTGCAAGCTAGCACACGAGTATGTAGCAATGTTAGACCAAACAGTTTAAAAAATGCAATTAAATTAGAAAATGACTAAAAACAAGTGCAGAAGGAGTCTATTAGGTAGAATGAGGTAAAGAGATGGGACTGGAGAGAGTATCTCAGATCAAATCTACAGTGGGAGCGGGCAACTGCAAAAGCCTCCAAATTTAAACAACACAGGAATAGGAAGGGTGGGTATGGGAAATGTTATGTGGGTATGTTAAGATTTCAGGTATTAGCATGGTGGGGAACTGTGTCAAACACTTCTGCCAGGTCCAAGTAAATTCCATCTTTACAGATGTTCTCATCTAGGCTACCAAAAACATTCCCATAGAAATTAAGTTTGATAAGCAAGACCCGCCACAATAAAGAAACATGTTGGTTGATATCAGTCAGAAGAATAATATTTCTTGCCATCATAATCAGAACAGTTTCCCAAATAATTTCCCAAATTACTAGTCAGAATGATGGACCTGTAATTTTCTGTCTTAGCAAAATCACCACTTTTTGGGATTGAGACCACAATAATAGGCATCCACTCTTTGGCAGAAAATCAACTTACAGACTCTTGTAAGAGAGAAATTATAAACAGGGAACAATAATGCTCACAACCGTGTGAAAAAGGTAACCATTCAGCATTGTTGAGGTGGTTGACTTAATTGTTAAGGTGTTTACCTTACAGGAATAAGGTACAGGGTTTTATTTTCACTTTTAAGGAAGCATGGCTAAGTTTAAAAAAGACACCTGGAGTCATTAGCTTAGTAGTCACCTATAAACCTATGGCATTCTTGCACATTCTGGGGATATCTGTGCAATTTTTGGACACTTGCAGTCAAGGTACTTTTACCATTCAAGCCTCATCTAAAAAAAAAACTTTCCTCTCTGTAGAAGAAAATGTCTTGCTATGGCTGTGTTCTACATGAACTACAGAGTGAACTGGCACCTCACCTGTGTGCCCTGTTCAATCACAGCCTCACCTCAGGCTTTGTCCCTACCAAATGGCGCATTACTACAGTCATCCCTCTCCACAAAGGAGGAGCGACTACAGACCCTGGGAACTATCCCCCCATTAGCCTGACGAGTCTAATATGCAAAGCTATGGAACGCATCATCATGGACCTAATAAACAAGGATGTAGGGAATCTCCAAACTCTGGATCCCACACAGTTTGGTTTTGTGAAGGGTAGATCATGCCTGCTCAACTTGGTTGACTTCTTTGAGTCAGTCACCTGAGCTGAGAATGACGCAAGGTGGTTCATACAGCTGACCTTGATCTAGCCAAGGCCTTTGATACCATTCCCCACTCAGGAATCGTAGAAAAACACATTAAGCTAGGCATCAACCCCTATATCACAAGGCGGATTGCAAACTGACTCACAGATAGAACCCACAGTGTGAAAGTAGCTGACTCCAAGTCAGACTGCCGACCAGTCACAAGTGGAGTCCCACAGGGTTTGGTCCTGGGTCCTCTCCTGTTTGGTATCTACTTCTCTGATGTCCAGGCCAACACAAAGGGACTCTGGCTGACAAAGTTCACAAACGATTGCAACTTGGAAGCTATTATTAACTCCCCAAGTGATGTTGACATCCTACAGAATGGCCTCACTGAGACCAACAACTGGTGTCAGAACCATGGCCTTAAGCTCAATGCCAAAGAATGTGTCGTTATCCTTTTTGGAAAAAAAATGGTTCCCATGATATAGCACATTGATGGTAGTCCACTGAATGCAGAAGGTGTTTTAAGAGATCTTGGAACACAGGTTGACAGCAATCTCTCTTTTGATCTCCACATTCCTGCTGTGGTCAGAAAGTCCTTCTATGTGGCACATCTCATTACTAACTGTTTTGCATCCAGGAAGAAAGAGGTCATTGTCTCCTGCTACTGTTCCCTCATTAGGCCAATCATCGAGTACAATGCCCCATTTGGCATGTACCTCACTAGACACTTGCAACAACTGGAAAGGCCACAATAGTACCATTAGGCTAGTGCACACCTATGAACCTATCCTACTTTATTGGTACCAACTTCATTATTTATTATAGAGCTACGTCCTTTTGCTTGTCATTCTATAAGTTGCCAGATACCTATTATAAGGCTTTCTTATTATACTTGTGAAGATTGCTGTCCTCTTTTGATTCCTGCATTGCCCTCAGTAGCTCATCATTTTGTAATACTGCATCATTGTTTAGTTTACTCTGGTGAATACAATCAGACAATACTTGGCTAACAACCCAAGGGGTTATTTTAAACCTAGCCATGTTCCCCAAAATAAAATTTGATATGTAATGGCTCCCAAATCTATCGTGGACATTGGTGGGAAACCAGAAGTATATCTGCAGCACCCTATCCACTGGTTCAAGTTCTGCTTGAATAAATGCAGAGAAAAATGCTGCTTCACATGGTCAAGAAACCTGTTTTAAAGAAGGGAAAGCTTCTTGGACATATACCTGTTCCTCCAGCATGTCCTACTTATGTTATAAGTGAGTTTTAGGTCCCTAGATAAAGTGTTTCTGATGTTAGTTGTTTTCTGAATATGTAACAGGTCCATTAGTGCTGGATCTGATGAAGCTTTGCAGGCTAGACATAGGTTGCTTCTCGGCAGACTTTAGGAAACTGAATATAGAGACAATGACTTGAGGCAGTCTGCATAGCATTATTTTCTACCCTTGTATTCTTTTATTTTGACATTTTTGTCGATGCTCCAATTGATGCATATGCCTGGTGAGGTAGATAGTAAAGAGGACATGCTACTCAATGACAGGTCTTATGAGGTAGATTATAAATGGACGATGACTTGTTTAGACTTAGATACCATACCTTTATTTATCAGTTTTGTGACATAGAATGATTTCCTCACTACAGTAGAAACATATTAGTCAAATGCCAAATCTCTGTCTATATGTGTTCCCAAGTTTCTGGCTACAGGTTCTTCTCTTACGGTTGTACTATCAATGTGGTAGCTTGCAGGGGTGGCCATCTTGCCAAAAGATAATATGATGTACTTCTTAGCATTGCATTTTAGGCCATAACTCTGGCACCATTTAGTAGTCTGTATTGGGCTCTCCTGGATAATATTACTACCTTGGGGCGGATTAATGATTGCTCCCAATTTGCAATTGTCTGCAAATGTGGTCAGCCAGAAACCTGCAATGTTAGCTTTGACTTCAGAGAACTAGATGCCAAACAGTAGTAGCCCCAGTACTGAGCTCTGGGGGCCCCCAATAGTAACTGGCCTTTTTGTGGAGGCAGATTGGCATATTCTAATTTCTTGGGTCCTATCAATAAGCCATCTGGCTCTCCAGCAGGTGATGTAGGGGTTGATACCTAATTTATTGAGCTTGTTAACAATACCTGAGTGGGGTATTGTGTTAGATGTCTTGGACACATTGAGGTAGACAGTATGTACTGTTTTGCCTTTATCCATCACTTTGGTAACCTTCTCAAAGAAGTCAAAGAAGTCCACCAGGTTTAGCAGGCAAGATCTGCCCTTGACAAACCAAAACTGACTATGGTCCATTGTTTGTAGGTTACCTATGTCTTCTTTTATAATATCCATAATTATCATCTCTATAGCCTTACACAACAAGCTCATTAGTATAAATGGGTCAGTAGTTTCCTGGGTCTGTGGATGGGCCACCCTTGTACAACAGTATAACAATGCAGTCCTCCATTCATTAGGTATGAAGCTTGTTCAGAAGCTGTGCTTAAATAGAGATTCTAGTGGGACTGATGAAGCTTTGGAGGCTAGACATAGGTTGCTTCTCGGCAGATACAAACATCTATCTAACCCTCAACTAGCTCTAGAGAGCAGATCTTTAAGGTGCTCTCCAAGGCCCAAAACACTGCATAAATGAGTCCTTGTAATAACCCAGGATACCTCCTTAGTACTATGAAACCGTAGCTTGCAGGGGGTATTGTGCCAGATGTCTTGGACACATTGAGGTAGACAGTATGTACTGTTTTGCCTTTATCCATCACTTTGGTAACCTTCTCAAAAAAGTCAAAGAAGTCCACCAGGTTTAGCAGGTTTGGCTAACCACATTTGCAGACAAATTGTTCATGTTTCATAGTACTAAGGAGGTATCCTGGGTTATTACAAGGACCCATTTATGCAGTGTTTTTGGCCTTGGTGAGCACCTTAAAGATCTGCTCTCTAGAGCTAGTTGAGGGTTAGATAGATGTTTGTATTTCCTGAGAAAAATGTGGGGGGTGGGGTAAAGCTTCAGCCAAATTTGTCAGCCAGGATATTAGGTATATCTTATGGTTCCAGAATACCCTTTGCAATTAATTTGGTACATTGCTGTGTATTGCCTTTGAGATTTTGGACATAGCTGAAGAAAGCCTTGTGGTTGTCATTGAACTGGGTGGCTATTCTTTCCTCAAATTTGGCTTTTGTGGACTTCATCAACCCCCTGAGTTACATGTTTAGACAGAGTTTTTACCTGTTGGGTATTGCCACTCTTAGTTTTTGCCATGAATTTCTTCCTTTCATTGTGGTGTCTATTAATGATGGAATTCTACCTGGACAGTTTTTTGTGCCAGTCCTACACTTATTTTGGGTAGATACCAAAGTTTCTAGGTCAAGGCAGCTTTCTCTTACTTTTTTATTAATATATTTGCCTGTTCCACCAAGATGAGCATGTCTTGGATGATTTCTTTATTATGCTTAGCAAGGGAACGTGTGTATTAATAACTCTGTCCATTTTTTTTACAGAATTCCCAATTATTTGCAATATTTAAATTTCCCATAGATGAGTACCAACCCCTTCTCAACAGTTCTTCACTTATTAAGGGATAGTTTGCTTAAAATAATTTTCTTCTATGTTTATAGAAGTCACCTAAGCCTGGATTATAAATATTATGCATTATTTAATGCTACTATATTCTGAGTTGGCTACCTCAGGGCCCATAATCTAAGTTAGATACTGTAACAACACTCTGCAGCCACAGTACATCTAATGTGTTGTAAAGATAAGTTGGAAAATTAACTAACTGCCTGTCATAGTACTTGGTAGACCTCTCAATTACAATATTATCCATTAGCCTATTGAATACAGAAGTACACCAATCAATGTTAGCAGCATTCAGGTCACAAGTTATGATGGAAACATACACACTGTTCCCTAGCAAACACATCATTGTCTATATTGACAGATCTGGACTTTTGTAAAATCCAGTTACTTTAATTTGTCTCCTATACAAACACCAATTATTTCAGTGGTAGTATCATTAATCTAGCAGATGTGATAGAATCATTGTTAGAAATATACTTCCCTCCATCAGAAGCTGAGTTCCTACAGTTGTGGAACGCTTCCTAAAATTAGGGATGGGCAAAGGCTGGCATTCACCAAAGGACATAGTAACAGTGCCAAGCTGTCCTACTGTCAATGTGTGTTGCAAGTCCACTGCATTGTTGTTCAGGCTTTCTGCATTGCGCACACACACACACACACACACACACACACACACACACATATATATATATATATATATATATATATATATATATATATATATATATATATAGTTTGTGGACCCATGTTTATCAAGTGTGGGGTCTAAAATGAATATAAGAATTTTGTCACACTAGTACAGAATACTTCATTTCTAAATTGGTCTGTTCTGATTAAATAAGTGTGCTTTATTCACCAGATGTCCCCTATTGATAAATAAACTGTTTAACATATTGTAGGCACAGCCATTTTTAATGCATCACTGAGCTTAATAAAAAAGTTTGCTTCACAATAAGATAGATTTGAGAAGGGGGAGAGTCCCACAAATTTTCCTCACATCCTTGTATGCCTATAATATCTTTAGTGAACTAGTCTTTATTAGATCTGTTAACGTGAGCTACACCAGCTACAATGAAAACAAAGTCATAAGTCAATTTGGACAAACTAAAGTCATATATTCCATTCGTGATGTCATAAATTTTACATCCTGGTAAGCGTGCTGCTACATCTCTTTGCCTTCTTATTTTTGGAAATGTGTTTCTATCTCCCTGAGCATAAAAGCACCTCTCCCAGAACCTGATTGGTTCTATATTTTACATTGGTATTCAATAATTGTGGTTTTTATATCAGCCTAGTTTTACTGCTGCATTTCTATTAAATCCACAGTTTGCCTTGTGCCAACTCTCGCAGTGCTGTAATTGCTGTGTTTTTTTTTTAATTCAAAGAAAGGAAATCATAAGTATTTGTGTTCTCTCTATCACTATCTGTCATTAGTATAAAATGATTAAGACATTGAAAGCAGTTTATAAAAACATTTATTTTCTGAATAGACAGCAGCTCATCTAAATTATACTAATAACAAGCTTATCAACCTAACATAGCAGGGCTATAGAATTAAATACACGGACCGATTCTTCTGGACCATTCCTTCCAATTATATTCCCCATTTTATATTGACAGTCGAAATGTGCAAGAATTATTTAGAGATGGTTGCCCAGCATCTTTCTCACATACATACCTCTCACCTGTCCCTGATTTTCTGGGATGTCCTTGATTTTAACTCAAGTTTTAGCTCTGCCCCTATTAATCCATCTTAAAACTGGTGACTTTTGGAGAAATGATGGTGAATTAGCCTTAATGAATAATGACAGTAATTAGGGTTATAACTTCTTATACTTCACAAAATCTGCATTACTGCACATTTCCTTACTCTGTGAATGTGCCAGGTTCATAGCACTAATATTTTAAAAATGTCCCTGATTGTACTTGATTATTTTTGTACATGTCCCACATCCGTTTAAAGCTATGCTCACATACGCTGCACTTTCTCGTGACTTCATTCACATAGTTACACAAACAAAGCTGTATTCAATCACAAAGCCTGTAGCAAAACATGGCCACACTAAGAGACATTTATTTTTCTAACTGCCTCACTCAAGCACTCAGTATTCCTTTGTTTCAGAACAAAGCAGTACTATAAGTCTTACCTAGCTTGCAGCATAAACATGTTAATGGTCTGAAAAACAGAAATTCATTTTGTCACTTTTAATATTTGAAATAATTTTACAAGAGGAAATCCATCCTGAAACTTATATGTTTTAATATTTAAATATATGTGTAATAATTCACCCTTTGAGTTATCCTTTATTAATAAATCAAACTTTTGTTTACTTATGAAAGTGGGTAAAATAGATTTGAGTCTAGGCTACTTCAGATAACCATCTGATCAATTTAGCTTCATATTTACATTGAGAAATAACTAAGTAGAATAGACATAAGGTGTAGGAAAAATTAACACTAAGTTAGAACACACCCTACTGGCTGGAATACTTAAATGGTAGCATTCACTACATGCACGTGCATTTAAATGCAGAATTATTACTAATATTCTAGAATCCATTTTGTACTACTTTATAAATGTCCTACTCATGAAGCATAGCAAAATTAGAATCACAATTAGTACATCTAAAATCCTTTTAAAAAATCTTACTCCCCAACCTTGAAACAGAGTTTAAATAAAATGTCATAAAATCAACTTTAATTTAAGATTAAGTTTAAAAACAAACTGGCAATTGCAGAATCCTTTCTGCAACTGCCAGTTTGTTTTTAAACGTAGTCTTAAATTAAAGTTGATTTTATGACTTGATTCTATGACACTTGGCTTTGATAGCAGTTTGTATCTTATTTAAACTTTGTTTACTAGTGTTACAAACTGCTTTTGGTGGTGAAACCTTTACTGTGTTTTGTAACGTTGAAACAGATGGGTTATCCACGTGAGCCATCAACTCCTTTGGCATATAGAACATTTACAACTTTAAAATGTACCCATTTGATCTTTAAATCTTATTTTACTACCTGAAATTACTGTACAGTATTTACTCACATATGTTCTTTCCTTTCTCACTGAGAACTAATGCATTTAATTTAGCTGTGCTAACTCCAGAAATGTCTGTTTATTTTATGTCACAAAGGTCCATGAATCCTGCTTCATGTAACAGCCATTTTGCATCCATCCTATAATTCTTCACATCTGCAAGCCAGTCTGCAATGTACAGTTGTCTCCTTTTTGCAACATCCTATTAGTCTTTTATATTTCCCAAATTCCATAATAACTTATCCATTAAAGTCTACTCTACAGTACTCTGAATTTCATTAAATGACCTTTATTGTTTGTTTCCTCTGGTATAATAACACATTTTAACCATGTTACAATGAACATATCTCCTTGCCCTTTAAACTGATTTTTGAATGCTGTCAGTTATGAAACTGTTTGATCACATGCCAATGCTGTGCATATCATGAAATTATATACTCATACTGTGCATGTTGTAAAAATCATACACACATTCTGTGCTTATTGTTAACACTATATGCACAATAATGTACAGATCATGGAAATCATATGCACATGCAGTGCATATTGTAAAAATTATCTGGTAAATGTAAACAATTATTTATTTATTTATTTATTTATTTATTTATTTATTCATTTATTTATCCTTTGCTGACCAGGTCAGTCCCACTAGGCTATTAGCCTCTTTTCAGGAGAAACCCAAGGGGGTATTTGTACTATTAGGGAAATTTGGCCAGGGCATCGGGGAACTTCCCCTATGCTTTTCTCCAGGTATATTGGAATATTTTACATCTACCAACTCAGGTAGATGGCACCTCAGTTTAACATTTCATTTGAAAGATGACACACTAAGTGCAGCGCCCCCCTTTACACTGCACTGCACTATCAGCAATCCATTTACCTGGTGTAGGATTATAACCTATTGCATTCTGCACGAAAGGTGAGTGTCCTACCTGTTGCACCACTGACATAAAATAACTGTATTTCCTATTGCTAGAATTCTAGCAAAATCTGGTTGTGCCCTACTAACACCCATTTGTTGACCAGGTAGGTTCACTGGACACAATTTCTTTTTATAAACAATCTGAAAGCAATTCCTATGCTCAAGGTCACACAGTAGGCAGATAGAAGTGAGGGAATTGCACACTATACCAGAGGATCTGCAATCCACAGACTTATCCTTCAGTGCCAACTGTCAAACTTATTGCCGATACCCTTTTCTTCAAGAAAGTAATCAACTCTATTTTAATAAAGGAATTAATCCCCTTATTAGCACTACTATAAAATGAGACTACAACCACTAACAACATCTCATACTTCCTAAGTAACTATTCCCCAGATGCACAGACACAAAAATATCCTTTATGCTGTCTGATGTATCACACTTAACTCTGCCAGTAGTCCTGCTACTTTTTTGTCTCATGATTTTAGTTTTTTTTTTAGTTACACCATATTTACTTGCTCACATCAAACAGGCTCCAGTATTGAACCTAGGGTCTTAAACTTTCCTCCACATATCTTACCATCATCAATGTTTATCAGAAGTCATTAGACCAAGTTGGCAATGCCTTAATTTGTATATCTGTACTGCAAAGGGGGCCTAATTTAAGAAATTCAGTGCATCCAACTGACTGTATTCTCCCATCCTTTAGATAGTTGTGTTCTTCTTTGTTGGGGTAGTGCTTTGTTTGCCTATACTTGCTGTTGTACTGCAGGTATGATAAAAAGAACAACAGCCAAGAGGTGTGAAGAATGCACTTGTAATATATATATATATATATATATATATATATATATATATATATATATATATATATATATATATATATATATATATATATTTCCCCCGATGGGTGAGATCTACAAATTTTTACCCCTAAGACTTATTGACAAGGAGATTTTTAAGACAATGTATACCGTGCAACATGTTTACAAATAAGATGAACATGATGGCTATTTATGTAGATACTTGCAACATGTACCTGTACCATATAACATGATATGAGGTAATAACAATACAAAACACTGCAACTAAGGATATTCGAGTTAATTTGGACTATCCAGGAAATGGGCGCAATAATCTACAGTGAAACAGATGGTTAAGATTGGATAGAGTAGGTACCTATAGATAAAGATGTCATGGCTGATAACACTGTGGCAGGAGCTTTATGTTAGGTATCAAATATCCCAATAAATCAGAAACTTAAGGTGGCTGATGAAAGTGTACAAAAGTCATAGCCTAGCAAAAGACATATTAGTAAAGAGATGGATATAGACAATGGTAAAGTTGATATATTAAGATATAAAAGTAAAAGATGCTTGGAATGACAGTTAATTGGAATGTTACTCCTATATTGAAATATCAAAAAATATAAGGGTGAGGATGGATTTCTTTAGTAAAATTATTTCAGCTACTACAACTGGCAATTGGATTTCTGTAATTTAGATGAGAAACATGTTTATGCTGCAAGCTAGGTAAAGCTTAACATGCTGCTTTGTTTCGAAACAAAGGAACAGAGTGCTTAAGTGAATCAATTAGAAATATAAATGTGTTGTGGTAGTTTGGCCTTGTTTTTCTACATGTCTTTTATTGAATACAGTTTTGTTTGCATGACTATTAAAATGAAGTTATGAGAAACTGCAGAGTATGTGAGAAATATGCTGACCAGCCATCTCTAAATAATAGTTGCATTTTTCTCAAAAATGTTTTTATTCATTTTATAAAACAATTTAATAATGTAATAACAGAAATAGAACAAAATAAGCTATATACAGTATCCATAACAAAAAGTAGTATGCATAGGAAATACACTTAGTATTTTTCTAAAAGGTTAATAAAATCTTCCAAGCAATTAAATGGTGGGTTGTGTTATTTGTTCTCGTTTTTATAGTAGCAATCTCATTATTGCAAGTAGACTTAGCTAGATGAACAAATTCAATTTTAAAAACAGGAGTAGATTGAGATTTCCAATTTTAGTTACAATTTTCCTTGCTATGGAAAAAAATTGACCATAGTAAAAATATTTTGTTTTTAGAAATGACTTCTGTAACAGGAACATTGAAAAGAATAAGAGATTCAGAAATTATACAGTTGTCATTCAATAAAGCTTTACAAATTTATATTAAAATCTAACAAAATGGATAAATTACTTCGCAATTAACAACCATATGTATCCAGTCAGCATCAAGAAATCCACATCTCCATTTTACTTCATCATTCTTATATATTACAGCTAATTTGTGAGGTGTTACAAAATCATCTATTTAAGAATTTCCATGCATATATTTGTCAATACAGGGAAGATGCGGACCCTTTTACCCACTCTAAACAAAGATTTTTTTATCCTTTGTTGAGAATTCTTGTCTGTTTACTTTGGTAGAGTAATTTCTAAAAGAAATATCTGTTGTACCAAACTCATTCATGAGGATTTTATAAATTATAGATACGGATGAGGTGTTGTGTGCCATTATAAATGGTTGAGATGAAATCTAAGATTTTTGGTCTGTTTTTTACTGTATGCCTAAGTTGATATTATGAGTTTGGTATGTATGAATTCCTTACAGGTCTGGATGTCTAGCCAATTACAATTCTGTAAGTTATATCTAGCAATCAGGTAGTCTGCAGAATTTATTTTATTAACTGAAAGAAACTGATTCTGATATAATAAATCACCCCTCTTAAACTCTAGCATTTTCTGAATATCAAAAGATATCAAGCATTCATTTGTGAAAGCAATTGGCAATATAATTATTACTAAATTTTTCATCAGTTGATTAGAAAACATAAGCCTTTTAAATAATAATAGAATTTGGTTTATAAGTGGTAAAAAAACAAATTTTAGTTTCTCACTTTGAATATATATTTTTAAGATCCATATAAATATGTTTCTATGTATAGGAAGGTTTGAGCAATGTTTTATTATTATTCAATAGTAAATGTTCATGGATTACCTTCCAATACGAAGTATAAGACATATTATTCCAAAGCAACCCTGCATTGATAATTCCAGAATTTAAATAAAAATCTGTGTTTGGAAATCCTATACCCCCTCTCCTCCCTGTATGAGGTGTGCCAAAATAGTGAAATTCTTGTTTTGTTTTTTTTAGGATACCAGAGGAACGTGAGTAGAATATTATTTAACTTCTTTTTAGTTTTAATGGGTGGGGAGAGTATTAAAGCTTGGCTAACAAATACAATTTGGGGTAATAATATAATTTTAATTAAAGTTAGTCTGTCTTCAAATGTGAAAAAGTCTATTTCAATTATCTATTAAACTTTTAATTGAATTTATAAGATGTTGATAGTTAGCTGAGAGTGATTTTTTATAGTTAGATTCGATAAGGACACATATATTTAATATATACGCCCTCCCATTTTATATCTCTGCTAGACTTCAGTTTCATAGTAACATTTTTGTTTATTAGAAGTGCTTGAGTTTTATTGTGGTCAAATTTTAATCCAGAGATATTTTCAAATGTAGTTAGAGACCACAGTAGAACCAAATATCAGATGCAGCAACAACAGATCACACAGGGCCAGGAATCCACCAAGCAATTTTCTAAACATAAATTTTTTTATTCAGATAAAATCTCTCTTAGCGGTTTGGCTAAAAAGCCTTTTCAGAGTATAAAAACAAAAATAACACATCCTTTATATTCAAAACAATTTCCCCTAATTATTCAGTAAAATAACTAAAATAATTATATCATTACAAAACATTTACCCAATTAAAACTCTCCAAGTACATTCTTTATTAAGTCCTTTAGGGACTAAAGTCTCATACTTTAATATCAAATCAATTCTTTTTGTAATAGTTCAAGTTTCAAAAGAGAAGTATTGAACTTAAGTACATAGACAACCCCTTAGTGTCATATCTAAAAATATTTTGTGTCTCATATTTTTCCATTAATATTTAGGAACAACCTAACCACAAAATTACAACAGGAACACCTTTCAGAAGGGAAGGTCCCTTTAAGGCTACTTCTCCTTCCAATATTAACCTTAGGAGCTACAGATCTACCTCTGACTATCATATCTCCTATACTCCTTCCATGCTTGTATGATACACAGGATCTTTCTTCCAGAATATCACAAAATTATTTTGTTGTACCAGAAAGCCCCCTGCAAAACAAAATAAGTGATTGCACTAGATCTACACTAAAAAAACTGTATTGCAAAAGTACTGTATCTAGATTGTTCAAAAGGTGTCTATTTAATTTTCAATGTCTTTAGAAGCTATTAATTGGTAGTCAGCAAACAGTTGTATCTTGGAGGAAAACTTGACTGACATTTTATATCCTGTAATATTCTTATTATTTCTAATGCAATTTGCAAGAGGTTCCATGGCAAGGGCAAAAAGTAATGGAAAAAGGGGGTACCTTTGCTTAGTACCCTTTGATATCCCAAAAGGACCAGATAAATAGCATCCAATCTTTACAAAGGTAGTTTAATTTTCACATATTTTTTAAATTAATATAACAAAGTCTAAAGAAAAGTTATATTTTTGCAAAACTCTAGAGAGATCTTGTACCTTTCTGTTTTTAATGAAACCAGTTTTGTCTTCATAGATTAATTCTGGCAGTATGTTGTTTAATCGATCTGCTAGAATAGACCTAAATATCTCATAGTCTATGTTCAGTAAGGATGTTTGTCTACATGATGTACATAGTTTGGGTTCTTTATTAGGTTTTAAAATGGGAGATGTAATAGAATATTTCCATGAGGGTGGGACATTTGTTGTGGTTTTGACTTCCTGGAATGTGTTAAGTAAAACTTTCGATATACTGTCAGACAAACATTTATAGAATTCTGGGATTAAGGCCATCTAGTCCTGGTGCTTTATTTGTCTTGAGATTTTTTTATTTGGTCTTTCAATTATTTGAATGAAAAAGGTTTATCTATGTTGTTTTTGTTATGCTTAGATAATTTCTTCTGACTGTTGTCCATTAGGAAGCTATCTATACTTTTATTGTCATTTGTAGGTGACCTATTACTGTTGATATTGTTATAGTGCTTCTTGAAGCATAATAAAATACGTTTTAAGTCTGTGACTGTAATAGTCTGGTCATTTTAGTATATATAATTTCTTTGTTATATATTTTTTTCATTTAAATGTTTAGACCTAATCAGAATCTTGTGTAGACTCTTAGGATTGACTAAGTATGACTGCAATCTATTTTTTTTCTAGATTTACAGAGATTTTGTATTGTAGGATATCTTTGCATTCCTTATTCAATTTATATATATTGGCCAGTGCAGATTTATCATTTGGTGTAAGTTTTAGCTTTAATTTGTCAATTTCCTTTTGTATGTCTATTAGTTTTTTATCCCACTCTTTTCTTTGGTTTGTATACCAACTCTTGACTTTGACATATAAGACCAGCTGTAGAGTTTTCCATAGTATCATATCTGGACTTTCTCCATTATTGTTGAAATCCATCTATTGTTTTATTTTGTTTAGAAACCATTCTTTAAAACGTTTTGCTTTTACTATATACCCTGGTATTCTTTGGCAAAAATGTAATAAATCAGTGTTAAGGGTTATTAAAGTGATAGCATTATTATTGGACACAGGGCATGATACCTACACTACATTGTCTATTTTTGATAGTAAGGAACTGGTTATTAAAACTTTATCTATATTGGTCTGTGTACCAAACCTGTAAGAGTAGTGAGAATATTATAAGGAAGACAGTGCTTTTATAGAATCAATATCAATTAGGTTTCTGTCTTTTCTATAATTGTTCAGGTGCTTAGCTATTGGAGATATCTTAAAAGGCTTAGAGCTTGTAGTATAAGTAGCAGACAAGATGCAGCTGAAATCTCCTGCTAAATGTATTTCACCTCTAGACCACAATGTTATAGTATTGAAATACATTTTAATAGTCTTTGTACAAAATACCAGGTATCCAGTAGGCATTAACGAAAGTATATACTTCTTTACCAGTCTTAGTACAACTAGTACAAGCATACCATCGCTGCTTGAATACAAATCCACTATTTCTGGTATTTTTACTAATTTTTTGTGTAAGATTAAAACACCTCTTCTCTTATAATTAAAATATGAACTTATCAAATTCTTATAATCTTTAAATGTTAATTTGTTTAGATCTTCTGATAACAGGTGAGATTCCTGTAAATACAGAGTATCAGTGTTATGTAAAGATAAATATTTGTTAATACTACTCCTTTTATGGGACTGTTCAACCCATTGACATTTAAAGATAAAATGTTGAATGCTGTCATTTAACAGAATATGCTACTTTAAATAAAAAGTGTTTTCCTAATTCCATTATATCATATATTGTATTTAAAATTGTTGGCCAGTAACAAAATCATTGAATTTATAAACAATAAAACTATATAGTTCAACAACCTTCTCCAAGGAAAAACTAAGCCCAGGCTTGCTATAGTTCTCACAGAAGCCACAAACTAACCCTCTCATGATACCTAGTGACAACTCTTAGCTGCTGCAGAATAATAGCACGCAGAAAGGAAACAGTGAATGCATTAGAAGTACAAGAAAAGGAAGAGTCAATTTATAATACTCTATGTACATTGACTATAAAATATAATGAGTTAACTAACCTCAATTATTTTTAAGTAATCTAGATAAAAACAGGTATATTGACATGTTTAAGCAGAGTTATATCGCATTTAAAACTGTCTCTGCCAAAAATGAACATTTTACAACATTTATTTAACTGTTTTCACAGTACAGTTTAAAATATATCATTATTTTTAAATAAAACAAGTACTTACAGATTCTTTAGTTAAAAACAGTTGTTAAATAAGTAAAAAAAATTTCAAACATCCTTTCTTGAATCCAATTGGCTGATTGTGCTCAGTGAAGAGAAACAGATTCAAAGGTCATGCCAACTTCTTGAAAGACATTACAAGTTGTTCCTTGCGAGTATAGGAGTTAACTGAAGCTGTTAAACTCGAGCTTTCCATGAAAACTGTCAAACTACTAAAAAAGTAAGTAGGTGGTAATTTTATGGTAGAGAAGAATGTTATAAACAAGCTGCTTAAAAAGCCATTTTAAAGCATTAAAATCTGAAGTAGCACAATAATCATATAAAACAATATAAGATATTAATTATAAGTAAAATTTAATCATAGTAGCTAGTAAAAACATTTATAAAAGATTGACTGAGTGAAACAAGTGCATAGGTTATTAATAAATATAACAATACTCCTAAAATATCTAAATATTACATTTTAAGCATTCCCTTTATATCTAATATTTTAGTGCTGTATTACTGAGACTAGGATAATGGGTAATGCATGTGTAAGGAGCATAAGTTAAGCTAGACAAGAGTAATTCTATACTAGTTCACTAATGATATGAATATGAAAAGAATACAGTATTGCTGTAATGGATTGCTGTTTCACAAACTCTTACATCTTTAGAACTGCTTGAGTAATGTATATTGTTTGAAAAGTTAGCATTATTGTAAGTAAAATAACAGGTAAAAGAAAGTTGCATTACCTTCTGTGAGTGGTTCCACACTAATTAAGATGAGAATTTATCTCAGAGGAAAAGAAAAATTAAATATGTTTATTTGTCTCTAGATTTTTTTTTTCTTTAATTCTCCATTTTTTGATGCTTGTCTTTTTAAATTCACTGAAGGTTCCGTGGGTTCAGGTTGACTTAAAAGATTCTTTTTTTTGGACAAATGAGGATGTTTCTTCAAGGGTGTCTAAAGTTTTCTTTCATTCTTGCAGGAAAAATCAGTTATGCTTTAATCCCCTCTTTCTTCAATGATGTTATTAATAGGACAACATGCTTTTCTTTTGGACATTACAAGGGATGAAAAGTCATTATCATATCTGATTATTTGGTCACCTATTTTCAGTGGAGCAAGAGACCAGGCAGTTCTTAAGACAAGGTCCTTGTCTTGAGTAGAGATGAATTTTACAAAAAATGATCTGGGATGGACATGTTTACCTACCATTGTAGATAATGATATGTGTGTTTTCTCAGTCATGAAGGATAATGCTTCTGGCAGGTTTAAGGTTTTAGGTATCCAAGAAGGGAGAAATTCATCATATTGTCCCCCTCCATCTGTTCCGGGATGACATAGATTCTTATAGTATTCCTCCTGGCTCTGTATTCAATATCTTCAATCTTCTCAGTAAGTCTGGCATTTTCCCAAAGAAGAAATCTATGTTTATCTCTCTTTCTGTTAACCTAGAGCCTATATCAGATATAGAGTCTTTGAGTGCAGCAATCTGGGCAGTTTGTTGTTTGAGGAGATCATTCAGTAAGTCTATCTGTTTGGTAGTATCTTCCTTTATATTATCAATGTTTAGGTTCAATTTGTCTATTTTTATCACTAAATCTTGTACAGTAGTAAGAATTGCCTGTATTTCTTTCTTCATTGAGTTATCTTGCTGGGGAAACTTGCAGCTGCTCATCTTCCTTTAATCATGTAGTTTCAGTATCCCTTCTTCTGAAGAATTTGACAGGCAAATATAAAGATTTTTGCTAAAAAAAAAAAATTACACCAACATGTACCTTCTGACTTCCAAAGGTTAGATTTGTTCATCTCACATAGTTATTGGTGATATTAAATAAGTAGCCCTGTCAGAAGAAGTTGAGCACTGCAGAGCTTCAGAATTCTGCTGCTTTCAGCCTGTCATCCAAGCCACGCCCTCAATAGCTGCATTTTTCCACTGTTGATCAAAAATGTAAAATAAGGGCCATGGCCAAGATGCCAGACTGCTAGCAGCACTGAACATTATCTCTGCTTATAACATTTTTATTCTGACAGGAAATTTAATCTAATTTTTGGAAATACTTATCCAAAGGTATATCAGAGGATTTGTGAATATAGGTCCTTTATTATTTTTCAAAACTTTGTACTAAAACATAAGTTTTTATTATTTTTTCCTGTCAAGAAGTTTTTCCTCATGAAATCCAAGTATGAGTAACTTGAAGAACTCTCATCGGGACAGTGTGGTAAAGAAGGAGCTGCAAACATTAATAACTACTATTCAATAACTATCTATAAAAATGGACAAACTAGAGAATAAAATAGATACTATTAAGCAAGACTGTATTAAGCAGCTGGACATTCTTAGTGAAATGGCTAAAAAGCATTCTGAACAAATTGCTTCTATTGAGGAATCTGTAACAGATATGGATGGCAGACTGATGGAATGTGAAAGTCAAAATGAGTTTCTTTTGAAACAGAATACAAAACTAGCAGAAAAGCTGGAAGACCTAGAAAGTAGGTCACGGAGAAACAACATTAGAATCTATGGAGTACCAGAAAAGGAAGAGGGAACTGATATGATACACTTTCTTAATAACTGGCTTCAAACAGCACTAAATCTTCCTGAAGCCCTTTCTTTTGGTATAGAGAGGGCTCACCAGTCTCTAGCAAAACCTGCTTCAACAACAGTTTCTCCTAACCCCAGATCCATCATTGTTAGAATGTTGTCCTCCCACAATAAGGATTTGGTTCTGAAGTCTGTGTGGAATAATTCTCCCATCAAGTTAAAGGACAAACTCATTTGTTTTGACAATGACTATACTTCATCTGTCATGTCCAGAAGGAAAGAATGTGTTCCCTTGATAAAAATCTCTTAAAAAAGTTAACATCAAAGCACAAATTCTCTTTCCCTCCAGGATAAAAATATTTTTACCAGAAGGTGAGAAGATCTTTAGCTCTTTACCTCTAACAAGGTAGTGTGGCTGAGCAGTCTAATGCATTGTATTAAAGCTCCAGTCTCTTTGGGGGGCATGTGTTTAAATCCCACCACTGCCAATTGCAATTTATGGTGGGAGGTTGCCATAATGGTTAAGGTGTTTACCTTACAAACACAAGGTGCAGGTTTGATTCTCACATGGGGAATTGGCTACATTTAAAATGGCCCACAAGGGCAGTTAGCTTAGTAATAACCTATGAACTGGGAACCTATGAACTTTGTCAGAGGCTTTGGACTTTATTCACAAGAAAAAAATACTAACTGATATAGAGGACATGGAATGGTCTACACAGAGTCTGAAAAGACATGCAACTAAGAACACTTGGACTGTCAAAGAAAGTGCAAATAAAAAAATTAAAAGACAAATAGGATTGTTATCAAATAATGCTAAATACTTTCTTGCAGAACTCTTTACTTAATGTTTTATTGGAATATATACACAAAGCAAAGGTAAAGTGTCTTTATTTTACATAATATTTTATTGGAATACATATCCAAAACAAAGGTCTTTATTTTGCATAGGCATATATCTATGTATGTATACATGTATGTATGTGTAATGTGTATGCATATATATATATATATATATATATATATATATATATATATATATATGTGTATATATATATATATATATATATATATATATATATATTTATGTGTGTGTGTGTATATGTATATATATGTGTGTGTGTGTGTGTGTGTGTGTGTGTGTGTGTGTGTGTGTGTGTGTGTGTGTGTGTGTGTGTGTGTGTGTATGTGTGTGTGTGTATGTGTACGTGTGTTTGTATGCACATATGTGTGTATATAGATATATTTGTTTTTTTTTTCTTCTTCTACTTCTTTCATACCATATGTTTACTATAACCAGGGCACAGTTAACTTCATTATATATTCATTTGGGATACAAAAGTCATGCTATCTTACTATTAATTCATGATTTCCAAAGTAAAGCCTTCATGTGTATTAGTGGTGGGGTAACACTTTAGAGTTTACTGTTTAGTCTATTATGATTATACTGTATGGAATCCCCACAACAAAAGTGCCCTTAGGAGATGGTTTACTTAAGATAGTTTTGTTTCCTCTTGACATTTTTGAAAGATGTTCATATCATGATTAATATATATGTCTTTACTTAAAATCTGCATTTCTTAGTGTAATATATCAACATTCAGTACTTAACATTAACTAAATGTTCTAATTTTGATTCTTAACCTAATTTAGTTTAAGGGATGTAAATTATTGATTTATGTGGAAAATCTTACTTTCACAATATTTTTAGAGAAGGGCTGTTCATGTTTTTTTTTTCACTGTGGAGGCTGTTCCTGCACTTTTTATGCTTCTTTAGAATGGAGAAAACTTAGTTGTTTGAAATTCCCACCAAAAATGCCTTTTATAAGCCTCTGTGACTGTTTCTTCATATTCACGAGCATCTACAGGGCACTAGCAGCAAGCTAGAGAAGCTGGAAGCAAGAATACAGTGAGTGATGACATCACATGACCTTTGAACTCATACATGATTCAGAAACCAGGAAGTAAAGCTGAAAATGAAACTAGAAGAAAAAGTAACTGTTTTTATTTGTTGTTTTTTCATCTTTTATGCCTCTAAAGGTACGGAATCACTTTAAATATGTATTTTTAACAAGCTAGGACTTTAATGGAGTGATTATTTTACTAGTCTAATGAGGAAAATTGAATTTTAATGCTACTGTATGTCTGTTGCTTTAAAACACTGAAGTCTGACAGGATACCATTCTTTGCTTTGATAGCATGCCCTAAATGATAATATGTTAATATCTGACTACTTAAACAACCAATTTCTTTAATATTCTGAATGCAAATATATATATATAGGATTGAGTCTCCTTTTCCTTCTTCTGCTTTCATGCTTAAGCAACTTTAATCTATATTAGGTATTCTCACTGATGCAGATTTAAAACAATATAATCAGACTCAGTTGCAATGATAGTTATGATACTATGATTCAAATCTTTGTATGACCACATACACTGTAGGAATGGATTGTTAAAATGTTCTAGGTCACTCTATTCTGTTTGATTAGTATTAATAGACCAACTTATGGTCCCCCCCTTTTTTTGTATTGTTATAGTTATAAACACAAGAGACTGTAATACAGATATAAAATATATAGGTATTAGAAGCTTATGCCGATAAAGCAACTAGGTTAATTGGTGAAACTAACTCCTTATTTTCCAATACCTAGCAGTGGTTTACACAATACTACATACAAATCCACTGTGATTGCCTGATGGACTTTTTATGTTCATATTTGTTTGAGTTACCTTAGAAATGCTTTACTGCTTGTATATACTACATTTAAAGCAGAAACTATTCATGTATGTTTTTTGTGTGTGAGATGTTGTTAAAGGGTGGTTTAGTTAATTTATTAACTAAACCTGGAACTTTAGGTTCCATGTATGTATGTTTTCTTAGTTATTGATTTCAGAATTTGTTTCTAAAGATTTTTGACTCATCCATGATACATAACTTCATGAATTACTTCAAGTCATTATACTTGGAAGGTATTATTGATGCTCTAAATATAACTTTAACAAATGATGATATATAAATGCTTAGCATTAAATATTAATGGCTTAAATAACAATGTCAAAAGACCTGATTTAATTAAATTCACTAAATGCACAGAGCTCA
Organism: Protopterus annectens; assembly: GCF_019279795.1. NCBI lineage: Eukaryota > Metazoa > Chordata > Ceratodontiformes > Protopteridae > Protopterus > Protopterus annectens. The sequence goes on from NC_056732.1 coordinate 1,650,930,728, forward strand.
GATAATCTTCTTGCAGGAAACCCACTTGCTGGAGAAGGATTTGCAAAAATTATCATGTAATGGTTTTATAGTTCTCACAGATTCCTGCTTTAAAGCCAAAAGGAGATGTACTCTTATACTATGGAATAATACTTATACATTACCTAAAATTTTAAACACCTTTTCAGATAAAGACGGAATGTTAAGCTTAGTAGTTTTAGAAGTTAATAAGAAATGCTTCACACTGGTAAACTCATATTGGATTCCTGGTCTAGGAACTAAATATGTGAAGAAATACTTGGATCTCATTACTTTACATGCAAAGGGAGAAATTATTCTGGCAGGAGATTTCAATTGCTTGTTATCAGATGAAGTCACCTCTAAAAATAGTAAGGTTAAACTAATGACACAAGCTAAAAAGGTAAACAGTTTTATAGCCTCAATGAATTTTAGAGACATACATAATTTAAGAGTTCAGAATTCAATTCAATACACTCATTATTCTTTCCAATTTGGCACACAAACTAATATTGATAAGATTGTTGTGTCTAACACTCTTTACTCTAAATTAAGTGATGTTGCAATACAGTCATGTCCACTCTCTTACCACAATGCCTTTTTGTTCAGCTTGACTATGAAAAATATGATATGATAATTTTTCAATGAATCCCAGCCTATGTTACTAAGTTAAAATGTTTTAAGGAGTGGTTATTAAAATAAATAAATGCATTTATGGAAAACAACAATAATGGTGAAGTAACAGATATCATACTCTGGGATGCATTAAAAGTTCACATCTTTAGTGGAGTTAAAGCTTGGTATTTTCAAAGGAGAAAGGAATGGGACAAGAAACTTTCTGATTTACAAGCCAAAATAGATAAGTTAAAACTAAATTTAAAATCAAATGATAAAGCAGTACTTACTGAAATTTCTAAGCTAAACTACAAATATTTAGAAATATTGAATCATAAGGTTGCTATAAGCTTAGAAAAGATTAAACTACAGTCCTATTCAGTAAACCCCAGACATTTACATAAACTAGCTATCAGATTCATAGATTCATAGATTCATAGATTATTACTAGGCTAACTGTCCCCATGGACCATTTTTAAGCCTAGCCAATTACCCCCTGTGAGAATCAAACCCTGCACCTTGTGTTTCTAAGGTAAGCACCTTAACCATTACACCACCCTCCCCTAATTCAAACAAATTAATAAGCAAAATCACATTAATTAAATTAAATACAAGAATAATAACACAGTAAAAAGAACAACTGATTTAGGAGGTATATTAGAAGCCTTTAGAAATCATTATCGGTCAATCAATGACATGCAATCACCACTAGATTCAGACGATGTAATAGATACATTTCTACAAGAAAATATCAAGGCTAAACTATCAAAACAACAAAATAGTACCCTAAATAAACAACCTTAGCAGAAGTGAAAGAAAAAGTTAAAAATCTGAAGGATAATAAAGCTCTAGGGTTAGATGGGCTAATCCCAGAAATATATAAAATTCTTCCAGAGCACACAGTAAAGTTATTATTAAACACATTCTTCATGGTTAAACTTTCCCTCCCTCGTGGAAGTACTCAATAATTTCCCCCATTCTGAAACAAGGTAAGGACCCCCAACTATGTGCATCCTATAGACCCATATCATTGTTAAATATTGATTATAAAATGTTCATGTCTATCCTGGCCAAAAGACTAAAGAATATATTACCCAATCTAATACACTTTGATCAAACTGGCTTTATCTTACAAAGAAAAATACACGACAATATTATTAAGCTACTATCTCTAATAGACATTGCAAACAAAACCAAGAAACAATTAACTATTATTAGTCTGGATATTGATAAAGCATTTGATTCCATTAGTTGGTCAAACAAAAAATCTTTAAAGAATTTAACTTTACTTTAGATTTCAATAAACAGATATTAAATATTTATAGTGATTCTAAAGCATTTGTTAAGATTGGTTCATGTCTATCATCCTCAGTAAAATTCATAAGGGAACTAGACAAGGTTGCCCTCTATCCCCATTATTTTTCACTTTATCAGTGGAACCATTTGCTTCATTTATTAGAAATAACCCAAATATCAAAGGATTTCAAGTTAATGAGGGATACTGTCCAAAAGTTCAGCTTTTTGCTGACGATATTCTACTAACATCCAGTGACATAGAAGGCTCTTTACAACATATCATGAATGCCATAACTCTATTTGGAAAAATATCAGGGCTCAATTTTAATCAAAATAAAACCAAAACACATTTAATCAATAAGAAAATAAATAGCAATTTGCAAAAATACAATACATTCAACTGGGAAAACAATAAGATTATCTAAGAATAAGTATTAAGAATAAATGGAATGAGACTATTAAATTTAACTTCACTAAACTGGTAGCTATAATCAGTGACTTGACTAAAAAGTGGAACAAAATGTTTTTCACCATGGAAGACAGACTTACATTAATAAAAATGATTATTTTGCCCAAGATTTATTTTACATACAATCATTGATTTTACCTCCTCCTAAGAAATTCTTTAAACAAATAGATTCCCTATTACTAACTTTTCTATGGTTCCCGAAGAAACCACGAATAGCATATAAATGGCATGTTAGAGCCTGGGACAGTAATGGGATTGGCTTTCCCAACATAGAATTATATTCCAAATCTGTTATTATTAACATAATACTACACTGGATTTCATCCATATACACCTCTAGCTGGAAACAACTACATGAAATACATATAACTTCCTCTGAGAACTCAGAAACCCAGTTTAAGGAAACCTTTGGAATTAACAAAATGTTTTGGATACTCTGTGAATATTGCTTATATAATAAGAAATTTAGCCACTTCTCACATGGCATAAACCAAATATTTTATATTTTCAAAAATATAATCGACAACAATTATAGTCTAAAAAACACCTTTTTCATTACATTTCCCTTAGCTTATACACCAGATTGCCTAGATACCTTCAATATCAATAAGATGCAGAATCTTAAAGAGAATAATCTAAAGTTTTGGCACCAGTTTATCGACAAAAAGAACATCCAACCAATGAAACTTCTCAAAGCCAGCTATAATGTCTGTCAAGATAATTGGCTCTGTATTCAATATTTAAGACAGTTTGTTGAAAATAAAGTGAGAGTGTCAATAAATCTGGAAACTGATATTATACCAAGATTGATACAACTATTCATATGGTGTAGTTCGATGAACATTGAACATACATTAAGCATATCACCTGTATATAAAATCCTATGAGAAGACTTGATTACTTTTGACCAATCTTTTTAGAATTACTCCATAAAGATGGTGAACCTTTATCTAATGATAATAAGAAACAGTTATTAAATTCAATAAAAAACACTTCATCATCTTTATATTGGAGACTACATACCTGGAGATTTATTCACAGAAACTTTTACACTCCACACAGAATTGACCTTATAACCAAGTGTAATGAAATCAAACGCTGGAGGTGTGGTGATATTCTTGAAGCCAACTGGGTTCATATGTTCATCAAATGTAGGACTCTCCCACAATACTGGAGTGATTTTAGATATTTCACAAAAGCCCTGTGGTGTGATAACTGTCACATTACTAGCGCTTTGATATTATTCAATGTCCCTACCCCAAGTGTAATTCCTAGACATCAGTTACCTGTTTTTTGGTTAATTCTAGCTATTGCTCGAAAAATAATTACATTGAACTGGAAAAATAAGCAAGATCTTATGTTTAATGAGTTGATTTCAATAACAAAATATGTATGTAAAAATGAAATGCAAACTATTTATCAGAGATCATCAAATGTAACACACAAAAGACTAGCTTGCCAAAAATTGGAGAGATTGTTAGATAAATATTGATTACCTTTCTTGGATAAAACAAATGTTTATCATGGATGTTTGTATATAGTGTAAATAGTTATTTTGTTTTATATTTTTTATTTTTAATACTTTATGTAAATGTTTATTAACAAAATTTAATAAAAATGTTTTTGGAAAAAAATGTAAGATATAATTGCGAGTAATGTTTCAGAAGAATTGGTCCATGTATGTTAGATTTGTCTAAGCTTGTTATTAGTAGAATTTACATGTGCTGCTATCTATTCAGGAAAATAAATATTTTTACAAACTGCTTTCCGTGTCTTGATTGTTTTATACTAATGACAGATGGTAATAAAAAGGAACAAACTTTATAACTTTTGGCAGAACCAGCAGGACCTCAGCTGATGCAATGGCAAAGCAGTCCTTCATTGAAGAACTGATGGAATGACAAAGGAAATCAACCGGAGCACCTCCACAGAAAGCAGTGATATAAAATGAATAATAAACAATAACCCAAAACATTAAACTAGCCAAACTGAATGGACCTTGAAACATCTTCTGTTAAATGACGATGGAGAGGGGGCTAGAGCAGCAGGATGTCAAATCACACAGAGATACATCTTGAAAAAAAGAGCTGCAGTACAGGTATAAACTTCAGTATTTCATCATTAGATGCATGGACTGTGAGTTAATGGACTGTGAGTTGAACTTCTCAAAGAGAATTTCTCTCTTTAAGATGAAAAGCTAATACATTAATGTTTTTCAGTCTTAATGACATGCTGTATGGTCAAGTCATTTCTGTCAAGCAGCAGGAACAAGAGAAAAAAGATTCACAAAGTACTCTGTAACTATCATGCAGACATGAATTAATAAGGTACAAAAAGCTGATGAATGTAAAGTCTCAGTTTACTGAGAAGCTGTCATTTGAAAACAGGACTCTGCCATTGCAGCTGTTGTGGCAAAGGAAATGTCTTCAAGTTTTACTTTTTCTGTAGTAAAAGTTTAGCCTGGTTAAAAGTCTTTAAGCAGCAGAGAATGTGTATGTTTGTCACATGATCTTTGTTATTTTGAGTTGCCCAAGGAAGATGGATAAAAATATATTGTAATTAAAAAAACAGTATTTTGCCTGGCTATGTTCTTCAGTGCTTCTGTTCCAAGATAAATTAAGACTGAATTGTGTCTGGACAGTTTTAAAAGAAAAGAAGCCATTCTACATTTCTTTTTGCAAAAGATAGACTATGTGTCATAGATCCAAAATGTAAAGAGAGAACTTTCCCTGATTTGCAGTCATAACTCATAAAGCTTCAGTAGGAAAGGTCTGTTGTAAAATGACAAGCTGCATTTTAAAGCAAGGGAGAAGATCAGAAAAAAAAGAAGAAACTTTTATTACACAGAAAGCAACTTTGATTTTAATAACCTTTTCTTTCTTTTCACATGTTCTAGTTGCAGTAATATTTTAAAACACTCATATTTAGACAGGTCTTAATTCTACAAAGTAAATATTAAAGGTAACATAAGTTTTTCCTTCTAGGTTTCCTCAATAATTCACATGCAATGATTTTCAGATTTGAGCAATGTGTCAAATGTCATCACAGTTAAAAATCACCAGTAACTTTTCATGAGATTAAAATAAATTAATATTGTGGGTGGTTAATGTGACATTACAGGGTGCTCATTTTAATTCCTCGCACTTGTACAAAGTTACAGTGTATATTTTTATTAAGTGCTGATGTTACACTATTGTCTTAATGGAATGATTTCAGTTCCACATTGTAAAAGGTATAATCAAACCCATATATTGCATTTTCAAGGAAACTAATGTATTGTGATATTTTAACAGAAATTATTTTGCCGTATTTGCTGCAAAGGGTTCTATACAAGTAATTAGAAATACACTCAAGTATGTATACATGAACATAGACTATTGGCCCCATGTCCATACATTGGAAGAGACAAACTAAGGTTTATACAGGTATCTTTGGGTTTTATTTCATATAGGGTATTTAATTGGGAAGATTTCATAAAAAATGTGAATTACTTCTGTAGATTAATGATTTTCAATGAACCACAGAAAAATGCATGCACACAAACTGCTGTGTTATTGGTAACAGAAATTCAGACATATTTTAAATATAATTTGCTGATAAACATTTGCAGTGTGTAAAAATGTACAGCTTATAAATATTAAACAGTAAATCAAAATTTGTGCTTATTCTTGAGGATGCAATAGTATTTCTAAATGGGCCCTTTAGATGTTACAAAATAAATGTAGTTTGAATCTGTTGCATTTCTAAATGGACAAAAACGAGACTATTTATTGGTTAAATATGATTTTTTACCAACAGCATTTGATGACAGGAAAATAATCAACAAGAAGGATAAATGTTTATCACTGACATTCTAGTAAAACCCATTCTAACTCTAGTTACAAAGAGGGTGATTTATGAGGTTTGAAACACCAGGGTATTAAATAATCAACAAGAAGGATAAATGTTTATCACTGACATTCTAGTAAAACCCATTCTAACTCTAGTTACAGAGAGGGTGATTTATGAGGTTTGAAACACCAGGGTATTAAATAATCAACAAGAAGGATAAATGTTTATCACTGACATTCTAGTAAAACCCATTCTAATTCTAGTTACAGAAAGGGTGATTTATGAGGTTTGAAACACCAGGGTATTAAATAATCAACAAGAAGGATAAATGTTTATCACTGACATTCTAGTAAAACCCATTCTAACTCTAGTTACAGAAAGGGTGATTTATGAGGTTTGACTCACCAGGGTATTAAATAACCAACAAGAAGGATAAATGTTTATCACTGACATTCTAGTAAAACCCATTCTAATTATAGTTACAAAGAGGGTGATTTATAAGGTTTGAAACACCAAGGTATTAAATAATCAACAAGAAGGATAAATGTTTATCACTGACACTCTAGTAAAACCCATTCTAATTCTAGTTATAGAGAGGGTGATTTATGAGGTTTGAAACACCAGGGTATTAAATAATCAACAAGAAGGATAAATGTTGATCACTGACATTCTAGTAAAACCCATTCTAACTCTAGTTACAAAGAGGGTGATTTATGAGGTTTGAAACACCAGGGTATTAAATAATCAACAAGAAGGATAAATGTTTATCACTGACATTCTAGTAAAACCCATTCTAATTCTAGTTACAAAGAGGGTGATTTATGAGGTTTGAAACACCAGGGTATTAAATAATCAACAAGAAGGATAAATGTTTATCACTGACATTCTAGTAAAACCCATTCTAATTCTAGTTACAGAAAGGGTGATTTATGAGGTTTGAAACACCAGGGTATTAAATAATCAACAAGAAGGATAAATGTTTATCACTGACATTCTAGTAAAACCCATTCTAACTCTAGTTACAGAAAGGGTGATTTATGAGGTTTGACTCACCAGGGTATTAAATAACCAACAAGAAGGATAAATGTTTATCACTGACATTCTAGTAAAACCCATTCTAATTCTAGTTACAGAGAGGGTGATTTATGAGGTTTGAAACACCAGGGTATTAAATAATCAACAAGAAGGATAAATGTTTATCACTGACATTCTAGTAAAACCCATTCTAACTCTAGTTACAAAGAGGGTGATTTATGAGGTTTGAAACACCAGGGTATTAAATAATCAACAAGAAGGATAAATGTTTATCACTGATATTCTAGTAAAACCCATTCTAATTCTACTTACAGAAAGGGTAATTTATGAGGTTTGAAACACCAGGGTATTAAATAATCAACAAGAAGGATAAATGTTTATCACTGACACTCTAGTAAAACCCATTCTAATTCTAGTTATAGAGAGGGTGATTTATGAGGTTTGAAACACCAGGGTATTAAATAATCAACAAGAAGGATAAATGTTGATCACTGACATTCTAGTAAAACCCATTCTAATTCTAGTTACAGAGAGGGTGATTTATGAGGTTTGAAACACCAGGGTATTAAATAATCAGTAAGAAGGATAAATGTTTATCACTGACATTCTAGTAAAACCCATTCTAATTCTAGTTACAAAGAGGGTGATTTATGAGGTTTGAAACACCAGGGTATTAAATAATCAACAAGAAGGATAAATGTTTATCACTGACATTCTAGTAAAACCCATTCTAACTCTAGTTACAAAGAGGGTGATTTATGAGGTTTGAAACACCAGGGTATTAAATAATCAACAAGAAGGATAAATGTTTATCACTGACATTCTAGTAAAACCCATTCTAATTCTAGTTACAAAGAGGGTAATTTATGAGGTTGAAATACCAGGGTATTAAATAATCGACTAGAAGGATAAATGTTTATCACTGACATTCTAGTAAAACCCATTCTAATTCTAGTTACATAGAGGGTGATTTATGAGGTTTGAAACACCAGGGTATTAAATAATCGACAAGAAGGATAAATGTTTATCACTGACATTCTAGTAAAACCCATTCTAATTCTAGTTACAGAGAGGGTGATTTATGAGGTTTGAAACACCAGGGTATTAAATAATCAAGAAGAAGGATAAATGTTTATCACTGAAATTCTAGTAAAACCCATTCTAACTCTAGTTACAAAGAGGGTGATTTATTAGGTTTGAAACACCAGGGTATTAAATAATCAACAAGAAGGATAAATGTTTATCACTGACATTCTAGTAAAACCCATTCTAACTCTAGTTACAGAGAGGGTGATGTATGAGGTTTGAAACACCAGGGTATTAAATAATCAACAAGAAGGATAAATGTTTATCACTGACATTCTAGTAAAACCCATTCTAATTCTAGTTACAGAAAGGGTGATTTATGAGGTTTGAAACACCAGGGTATTAAATAATCAACAAGAAGGATAAATGTTTATCACTGACATTCTAGTAAAACCCATTCTAATTCTAGTTACAGAGAGGGTGATTTATGAGGTTTGAAACACCAGGGTATTAAATAATCAGTAAGAAGGATAAATGTTTATCACTGACACTCTAGTAAAACCCATTCTAATTCTAGTTACAGAAAGGGTGATTTATGAGGTTTGAAACACCAGGGTATTAAATAATCAGTAAGAAGGATAAATGTTTATCACTGACATTCTAGTAAAACCCATTCTAATTCTAGTTACAAAGAGGGTGATTTATGAGGTTTGAAACACCAGGGTATTAAATAATCAACAAGAAGGATAAATGTTTATCACTGACATTCTAGTAAAACCCATTCTAACTCTAGTTACAAAGAGGGTGATTTATGAGGTTTGAAACACCAGGGTATTAAATAATCAACAAGAAGGATAAATGTTTATCACTGACATTCTAGTAAAACCCATTCTAATTCTAGTTACAAAGAGGGTAATTTATGAGGTTGAAATACCAGGGTATTAAATAATCGACTAGAAGGATAAATGTTTATCACTGACATTCTAGTAAAACCCATTCTAATTCTAGTTACATAGAGGGTGATTTATGAGGTTTGAAACACCAGGGTATTAAATAATCGACAAGAAGGATAAATGTTTATCACTGACATTCTAGTAAAACCCATTCTAATTCTAGTTACAGAGAGGGTGATTTATGAGGTTTGAAACACCAGGGTATTAAATAATCAAGAAGAAGGATAAATGTTTATCACTGAAATTCTAGTAAAACCCATTCTAACTCTAGTTACAAAGAGGGTGATTTATTAGGTTTGAAACACCAGGGTATTAAATAATCAACAAGAAGGATAAATGTTTATCACTGACATTCTAGTAAAACCCATTCTAACTCTAGTTACAGAGAGGGTGATGTATGAGGTTTGAAACACCAGGGTATTAAATAATCAACAAGAAGGATAAATGTTTATCACTGATATTCTAGTAAAACCCATTCTAATTCTACTTACAGAAAGGGTGATTTATGAGGTTTGAAACACCAGGGTACTAAATAATCAACAAGAAGGATAAATGTTTATCACTGACACTCTAGTAAAACCCATTCTAATTCTAGTTATAGAGAGGGTGATTTATGAGGTTTGAAACACCAGGGTATTAAATAATCAACAAGAAGGATAAATGTTTATCACTGACATTCTAGTAAAACCCATTCTAACTCTAGTTACAAAGAGGGTGATTTATGAGGTTTGAAACACCAGGGTATTAAATAATCAACAAGAAGGGTAAATGTTTATCACTGACATTCTAGTAAAACCCATTCTAATTCTAGTTACAGAAAGGGTGATTTATGAGGTTTGAAACACCAGGGTATTAAATAATCAACAAGAAGGATAAATGTTTATCACTGACATTCTAGTAAAACCCATTCTAATTCTAGTTACAGAGAGGGTGATTTATGAGGTTTGAAACACCAGGGTATTAAATAATCAGTAAGAAGGATAAATGTTTATCACTGACATTCTAGTAAAACCCATTCTAATTCTAGTTACAAAGAGGGTGATTTATGAGGTTTGAAACACCAGGGTATTAAATAATCAACAAGAAGGATAAATGTTTATCACTGACATTCTAGTAAAACCCATTCTAACTCTAGTTACAAAGAGGGTGATTTATGAGGTTTGAAACACCAGGGTATTAAATAATCAACAAGAAGGATAAATGTTTATCACTGACATTCTAGTAAAACCCATTCTAATTCTAGTTACAAAGAGGGTGATTTATGAGGTTTGAAACACCAGGGTATTAAATAATCAACAAGAAGGATAAATGTTTATCACTGACATTCTAGTAAAACCCATTCTAATTCTAGTTACAAAGAGGGTGATTTATGAGGTTTGAAACACCAGGGTATTAAATAATCAACAAGAAGGATAAATGTTTATCACTGACATTCTAGTAAAACCCATTCTAACTCTAGTTACAAAGAGGGTGATTTATGAGGTTTGAAACACCAGGGTATTAAATAATCAACAAGAAGGATAAATGTTTATCACTGACATTCTAGTAAAACCCATTCTAATTATAGTTACAAATAGGGTGATTTATGAGGTTTGAAACACCAGAGTATTAAATAATTGACAAGAAGGATAAATGTTTATCACTGACATTCTAGTAAAACCCATTCTAACTCTAGTTACAAAGAGGGTGATTTATTAGGTTTGAAACACCAGGGTATTAAATAATCAACAAGAAGGATAAATGTTTATCACTGACATTCTAGTAAAACCCATTCTAATTCTAGTTACAAAGAGGGTAATTTATGAGGTTGAAATACCAGGGTATCAAATAATCGACTAGAAGGATAAATGTTTATCACTGACATTCTAGTAAAACCCATTCTAATTCTAGTTACAGAGAGGGTGATTTATGAGGTTTGAAACACCAGGGTATTAAATAATCGACAAGAAGGATAAATGTTTATCACTGACATTCTAGTAAAACCCATTCTAATTCTAGTTACAGAGAGGGTGATTTATGAGGTTTGAAACACCAGGGTATTAAATAATCAAGAAGAAGGATAAATGTTTATCACTGAAATTCTAGTAAAACCCATTCTAACTCTAGTTACAAAGAGGGTGATTTATTAGGTTTGAAACACCAGGGTATTAAATAATCAACAAGGAGGATAAATGTTTATCACTGACATTCTAGTAAAACCCATTCTAACTCTAGTTACAGAAAGGGTGATTTATGAGGTTTGACTCACCAGGGTATTAAATAACCAACAAGAAGGATAAATGTTTATCACTGACATTCTAGTAAAACCCATTCTAATTATAGTTACAAAGAGGGTGATTTATAAGGTTTGAAACACCAGGGTATTAAATAATCAACAAGAAGGATAAATGTTTATCACTGACATTCTAGTAAAACCCATTCTAATTCTAGTTACAAAGAGGGTGATTTATGAGGTTTGAAACACCAGGGTATTAAATAATCGACAAGAAGGATAAATGTTTATCACTGACATTCTAGTAAAACCCATTCTAATTTTAGTTACAGAGAGGGTGATTTATGAGGTTTGAAACACCAGGGTATTAAATAATCAACAAGAAGGATAAATGTTTATCACTGACATTCTAGTAAAACCCATTCTAATTATAGTTACAAAGAGGGTGATTTATGAGATTTGAAGCACCAGGGTATTAAATTATGCCACTTAGTGTGGTCACAGACCAAGCTGTGCAAAATAACATTATTCCCAAGAGGGAAAGAAAGGTGCAGCTGCATCATAGATAAACTTAAACCAGCAGTAGGTTTAATGAATCAGCATTACAAGGGGACAAATTTGTTCATACAAATGTATAGCATTAAAAACAGTGATTTCCTGATATTCTTTCACAGGTGGAGACTAGGTAATCAGGTCTCCTGAAATTAATTATATACTGATCATAGAAAATATTTCCCTGACTTCTGACTGGAATGAAATCAATCACGGTTTGACACCTGATGCAGACAAAAGGCTAGGAAAGTCATCACTGTTTTAAATTCTAGCCATGGTTAAACAAATCAGTAACAACTGAGGAAAACAAAGGATTGTAATAGGAAAACAATCTTGCTTCCATTATTAATTAGCTAATAGCTAGAGTTAGAATCTAAGCAGGCAAACAAGGATAGGCTTTTTATTTATTTATTTATTTGTTTGTCATTTGTTTACTGGGATGGTCCAACTGGGTCAGAAGAACCCATTTTCAGCATAGACCCAGGGAGAAAAGCTCCAATTACATAACAGAAAATCACAAATGAAACAAAAGTAAAAATTATATAAATGTACAACCATTACAGGAAATATAAAAATCACAAATGAAATACAGGTAAACTAACATAGATGCGCAAACATTATATTTACAAAGTAAATCATACCCTTTGAGGAGGCAGATGCTTAGAATTACAATGAATATAAGAGAAAACAATGTAGTTATATATCTTGCATAATATTTCAAAATAGTGTCTCTCTCTTTCTCTCTCTCTCTTTTTTAATCCCTGTGTATGGTTAGTAGAAGAGATGGATATAAGGGAGTAAGAGGGTAGATGGATAGTAAGAAAGTAGTGGGGAGAGAGTTTAGGGAGAGAATATAAGGTGTTAAGATGGGAAAGGATAGTATGAAGAGAGAGGGGGGAGGGAGGGGAGAGATTATCTGGGAAAAGCCAAGAATTGTTAAGGTGCTGTTTTAGAGAGATTTAGAGAGGCTTTTATATGGCTGAAATGTTTAAAGCTACAAAGTTTTTGTGTTTACAGTGAAAACCAAGTAAAATGTTCAAGGTTTGTACATTAGAAGATTTCCAAAAAGGATGAACTAAATGCCATTTACCTTCTCCCAAAGTATGTGCATGCATCACAGCTTCCGTGTACCTAAATGTTTTCAGTGCTTGGAATACACAGCAGAGCACCTACATTCATAATAGCCAGCTTTAGAAATGTTGAGTTTGTCTGCTTCTAAGGAACACTTCAAATACTTTAAATTTTTCACAGTTAGTTGAACCCTAGTTTCTATCAAGCATTATATGTAATACAAAACTCAAAAGGTGTAACAATACATCATAACATTTTATTTCAGAGAGCAACAACATGACCATTGGGAGTAATATATAGGTTCATAGGAAGTCTGGGAGACGTTTAAGGAGCCTACTCCCAATTTCCCAACTGCTCCAGAGCACCATCTGGTTAAGTGGCTTACTCAGAGTGAGACATTAAACAAATGGATGTTGAGGGAATCAGACCCTTGACTATAATAAGTGCTTATTAACAGCTTACAGCTTTAATCCACTGTGTTAACTTCCAGAGTAACGAGAGCCTGGCAACAATACTCTTCAGTGCTCTTTAAAGGTTCATATGTATGCAATCCAGGAAACCATTGAGAAGCCTAGCTTGCCCTTCCCAACTGCCCCATTGTGCTGTTTGGTTTGCTCCAAGTCACACAGGAGAGAAATGTAGGTTAACAGAATCAAACTCTGTACTGCAAGAATGATGATCATTAGTAGCTCATGGCCTTAACAGTCTGCACTGAGTGCCAGTCTGAAAAGAGTCCTGTAGTGGTACTGTCAACAGCTCTTTATAGAGTCACAGGCAACTACCATGCATGACTTGTACAGAGTTACACAGGAGGTATATGGAGGCTGAGAGAATCAAATCCTAAACTACAGAAAGCAGTTTGTTAACATCTCATAGCTTTAATCCACTAGATTAACAAGAACTATGACATATTCTTGCAGCTACAGTGGTCATCAGAAAACATTCTAAAATGTGATGCCAAAAAATTAAAATGTTTCATATCCATGCCTACATTGTGCACTTGCATTAAAACATGAGTAACACAACATTGTGGCATGTAGCGGGTATGGACCTCCTGAAGAACCGTCCTTCAGATGTGACATGACCCCAGGATCCCATCTCCTCCTGGTGACTACTTATACCAATGTTAAATAGTCCATGATACTTATTCAAAAATGTATGAGAGTGGGATATAGTTGGCATCCTGGGCAGAGTTTTTTTATTTTATTTTATTTAACATTTGTTGACCGGGAAAGTCCAACTAGGGCAGAGCCTATTTTCAGTGGAGACCCTGGGAGAAACACTCTAGACTCATGTCTTTGGATTGTGTACATACAAATTAAAATAGCGCTGGAAGCCAGACCATGATGGGGTTGTGAGCAGTGATAATTTTATGTTTTCTGATTATAAAATATGATATACTATAAAAATATGTACTTTGAAATCTCTATAGGCAATGTAAAATAGTGTCTTCTCTACATGACACTAGGGGTTGCTTCCAGATAAAATAAGACTTTTATTTTATTCATTTAACATTGTTAAAGATGTTATAGTACAGAAAAGTACTTTTACAATTAATTATCATTAGTCACACAATGTGCAAGTGATTGCTGAAGATCTAAATCACGTTCATTCTCCCTGCTACAGAGCCAACCCATAATGTAATCCCTTAAACCTATAATGGTTACAAGAAAAGCAGGACTGCTGCACCTGCTTTTTATAATCTGTCACCCTGAAGTTCTGTCTTAACCAACGCAAATGCATCTGCAAGGAAAGGAAAGAAGTACAAGTGCAGGGAAAGGCATGCATTCGCATAAGCTGTGCGAGGAAAAAACATGTAAAAGTGCTTGGAAAAGCCATGTAAAAATAACAAGAAAGCAATCAGTGGCCTTATCTAAAATGCGGGAGAAAGAAACTGCATTTAGTTTACACTAAAATGATTTGATTCAAAGACTGTTTCTAAAATGACTGGTTGTCAGGGTTCTGAAAAAATTTCCTTGGGTTCACAATACAAGTAACAGCATGCAGCAAATTGCAAATTCTTGCAGTTCTATGTGTTATACGTTTCTAGTTTCCTACAGTTATATGAGTCATTAAAAAAGTTTGCAAATCCAAAAAAGTCTACCGCTAAAATAATTACAGAACCATTACCATGTGGGATTCAAAAATAGGAGACATCTTACCCTGTGCACGAGAAAATACTTGGCCTGCTTCTAAAATCATTCTGTGTATAGATTGTTCCTCTGCATGTAAAAAGACCTCCGATTATAACATCTCCATTACGTCTGTATCCACTTAGAGAGAAATCTTCCAGTTTGCATTCTGAAGTTGTACTTGTACTGAAAAGACACATAAAACTAATGTACCAGAAGAAGTTCATTGTCTGCAAAAGAACAATTTGTGAAATGAGTAATTCAGTTACCACATAACTTAAAAGAAGATGAATATATAAAGACAAATACTAAACAAGCTTAAAAATATCATACTGCACCATAGGTGATGAATGGAATTAAAAACTGCCTTCAAATATCTCTTTTATATGCTTGCATTAATTCCCTATTGCAGCAATTATATCCCACTTCAGAGTAAGCATATTAACTATATGCATATATTTTTTTTATTTCAAAACATATTGCTTGCTACCAAATAATAATTAAACAACCAAGGCACAGTCAACAAGTGACCAAAACTCTTACAGTATAAAAATAAATATCTGAGTATGAATTGTTGTGTAACATAAATAACTGCAATTAGCACTTAGTAAAGTTTTATAAATATAGTAATTTCATAATAACACCACATATACAAATTGACATTTAAAAAAACATCAGCTGAATTACTTAAAATACTTTACCTATCAAAACTGCATCAATCAGAGATGGAAGTTTTTTTTTCTTGACAAATTACTGACATGCATAAGAGTTTTACACAGCTTATCACATGAAGTTAAATATATAGGTTCTCCCTATGCTGCATTTTAAACAGAGGGCAGAGGGTGTCTACAAACAAATAACTTCTGTGTGACCCACAGACGTATGCTAGTAGCCAGTGATTAGTTCAGTGATGCATACATGAATGGCACATCATGTGTCGGCACAGTCTGCTGTACATCGTAACAGCACATTGAATGACACCATCATGTATCAGCACAGTCTGCTGCACATCTTAACAGCACAATGAATGACATCATCATGTGTCAGCACAGTCTGCTGCACATCTTAGCACACTGAATGACATCATCATGTCAGCACAGTCTGCTGCACATCTTAACAGCACATTGAATGACACCATCATGTGTCAGCACAGTCTGCTGCACATCCTAACAGCACAATGAATGACATCATAATGTGTCAGCACAGTCTGCTGCACATCTTAGCACACTGAATGACATCATCATGTCAGCACAGTCTGCTGCACATCTTAGCGCACTGAATTACATCATCATGTGTCAGCAGTCTGTTGCACATCTTAACAACACACTGAATGGCCACAGCATGTGTCAGCACAGTCTGCTGCACATCTTAACAGCACACTGAATGACATCATCATGTGTCAGCAGTCTGCTGCATGTCTTAACAGCACACTGAATGACATCACTGTGTGCAAACAGTTGAGGAGTTGGTCACTGTTAGTAAGATACAGAACAGGTTATTTGTAAAGCCTAATAGAAAGTTAAGGGGTGCAAGTGAGCATCAAGTCTTGCACAGAATCCCAGACATATTATTGCAGCTACAAGGATAAAGGAGTAACAGGAAAGCTCTCAATATTCATTTATAAATGGTTTCCCTATATTTGAAAAACTTAACAAAATTCCCATTACACTTTCCCACAAATTAAATTCCAAAAAGTGAAACTTGAAAACCATAAAATGGGAAAACAATGTTTGGAGGTGCACAAGCCCCACCCACCCACATGTGGGGGGGGTTAGGCCTTCCCAGCCCTGACAAATTATTTATACCAACTTCACAGTCACACTACAGTAGAGAAAAAGAGAAAATCCCCATGAAAGTACACTGACAGCTATCATGCTGCAACACACCCTGGTTAAATGAACCATGACATTCATCTTTCACAAAAAAGACTTATAAATGAAATAGTCTTGACAAAGTGTAAACACATTTTAGAAACTGGTAGTACCTAGAAATGAGTGGGCCTATAATGTACCACTGCACTTTATTGTTATTAAGCAGGATGGACCACAATGATAGGCCAGTGCTCAGTGTATGAGACTGCAATTCTTGAATCTCATATTTGGAATAAAACTGACATACACATTATTGTACAAGCCCCAGATCTGGATTTCATTACCTCCCAAACCCTATAGCTGATGTATGTAGCCTACCTCATACAGCTCTGTTACTGGACTTTGCCTTCCTTCTGGCAAAACTATTACTTCTGGAAAAGCAAACACTCGTAGATAAATTACACAGAAATTTCAAATGTATACAAGGACATATTCAATACTTCCAAGAACCTGCAGCACCCCAAAGTCTTCAGCTCTTCAGCTCTTTATTAAAAATAACTTGAGTAAAAAACTGGTAGCAAATCACAAGTAAAGTTAAGCTCTTTTTGTCTAGGGCCTTACAGAAACAGATGCCTGGTGCCAGAGCCATGGGCACAAGCTTAATGCCAAGAAATGTATAGTTATCCCCTTTGGAAAAAAAATAGGGCCCATGAATTACCACATAGGTGGCAGGACACTAAACATCGAAAGTGTGATGAGAGACTTAAGGACACAGGTGGACAGTGGTCTCACTTTCGATAACCACATTGCCACAACAGTCAGGAAATCCTTCTATGTGGCACACCTCATCACTAAGGGCTTTTCGTCCAGAAAAAAGGAGGTCATTGTCCCACTGTACTCATCCCTCATTAGACCCATTATAGAGTACAATGCCCTGTTTGGTATGTACCTCATAAGATATCAGCAACAGAAATACCTCACTAAAAGAATCACAGGCCTAAAGCAGATGCCATATACTGACCGTCTAAAAAAACTCCAGCTATACTCTGTGGCATATTGTCTACTCAGAGGCGATCTCTGCTTAACATACAAGGCCATGTCAAACCCTGAGCTGTTGGACATGCTCCACTTAAAGAAATCCTAATCCCTCAGAGCCACATGCTCCAGGGATCTAAACCTTGTCATCACAATGAACAAAACATGCTGGAGGGATAGGTTCCTGACCCAGAGACTCCCCATACTGTGGAATAGACTGCCCATACATATCAAGCAGAGCACCTCATTGGCCCTCTTCAAAAGGAACCTTGATGATTGGATGGGAGATAGGAAATTCACCCCAGGGATCATGTCAGCCACCCTGCTAGACAGGGGCCCAGAGAAGTAAATATTGTGGGAAGAAATATCCAGGGAATTGTTATGGCTAGGCTTGCATAGGCCCTAGGGCTGATAGCCTAGTACCGACCTATGAACCTATTTAGTAACTATACTTCTTCAGGACTTTGGGGTGCTGCTTGTTCCTGCTTTGGTTTGTCATTTCTACAGTTTGTGGTGCTGTTTGTGTTACTTCCAAGAGCCTACTGTCTTACATTTTCACAGATCATAAACTTTTTAGTCAGCACTGTACTCCTGATTTTCTCATTATCATTGAAATGAAATGCCTTATGGAGTCAATACGAGATCAAAACTACCACAAGTGCTGATTAGTTTCATATGTGCATAGGTTCATAGGTGATTACTAGGCTAATGGCACAAGAGCCTTTATAACCCAAGCCAACAATACCCAGGATATGACAATATTATATTTTAATTCCCCAGATATGGGATGGGGTAGTATCAGGGTAGTGGGTCTTTGGGTGTTGGAGTCCTGTGTCATTGTACAGACTGTCTATGTCCATAAGGGACATTGGCAGTACCCCAGGAGTGAATTTACAGTTCATCTCCATTTATCCAAATTCTTTTTGAAGAAAGTGAGGAACGGGCTTTGTTTAATGAAGATTGGAGGTTTATTCCATAGGCAACGTAGCCTTTGGGATATGAATCTGTCTCCACAGCAAGTTCTGTTAGAGTTACAAATAAAGTTCAGGTTCATGGAAAATGTTACTTTTGTATACTTTTTTTTGCAAATATGTAATATTTTCACCAGGGCTGGATCAGAGAATGCCTTGTAGGTCAGGCATAAGTCACCTCTCAATAAACGACATGAGATGGATAAAGTGATAGGGCCTTTACTCAGTCTGCATAAGACATGTGTCTTATGCTTTCTATTTTTTTTTTTTTAAGAAACTTCTGGGGCCACTTCAATTGGTGTAACTGCCTGGTTAGTTAAATGCAGAAGGGCTCATTGTACTCGATTATGAGCCTGATGAGGGCCGAGTACAACGACACTATTCAAAGAAATCCTTGTAACAGCCAGGTCCAGGAAAAGATCCATCAGACTGAAATAAAACAATCAATTTATTGCTGAGTGCTTTCATGTAATACCTTCAATTTCATCAGAACAAATTACTCTGTCTCCATATTAACATTTAAAAAGCTTTCATAAAACCATCATGTGACACATTCCATCCAAACAAAAAATGAAAACAACACATACTAAATCAATTAGTGTTTTTCAAAAAACATTTTGTTACCCTATTGAAATTATAGGAATACTCAATTAAACATAATGTTTTACTCTTAAAAGTTTATTAATCAAACAAAATTCACTTAGGCTAGAAAAATTTGTAGCATTTATCTAACATTTGCTTACTGAGAAAGTCTGACTGGGCAGAGCCCATTTTCAGCAGTGGCCCAGGGAGAAATGCTCCAGACGCATGTCTTTAGAAAGTGGTAGGCAACCGGAGCACCTGGAAGAAATCCATGTGAATGCAGGGAGAACATACAGACTGCACACAGAAGGTGCCCCAGCTGACAATCGAACCAGAGAACCTGTTATTGTTAGGCGGCAATGCTAACCACTGCATAAGTGCACTGCCCAATAATTGTTTAACCACTATTTAACAATAAGTGCCACCACAACTCAAGCTATTCAACATATTCACTCATCCATCCACCACAAGTGTGTTGTTTGTATGTACTTCATTTATTTTAATGAGTTTGAATGGTGCATTGGTGTTTTTACTTTTTTCTAATATCATACAAATGCTCATAAGCTTGTTCACTTATCTTTCTGTAAGTCTTCCCCACATAAAATGCTAGGCAAAGCTGACATTGAGTAAATACACCATGCCCCTCAAATCACAGGAAAAATGCCCTCTAGCTTGGATGGTTTTATCCCTAATACAAACATAATCTCACACCAAAGGGTAGCCAAACTGATGACAGTGGCTACACCAAAGCATCACAAACTTATGGTCAATTTGAGATCTTAAACACACAGGTTTCACCTCTCCCATAAACTTATTAAAAAATGTATCTTTCTTATAAATAATTGGTTGCTTATCCCCCAGTTTTGCTGTCACCTCAATACTTTCATTTAATAGCACTCAGTTCTGCAAAATAGCAACAAAGGACCACTACCCAGGGTAAATTTCATCACAATAGCACTCTTATCATTTACTAAAGGGAGTATATCACAATCCTTAATAGCTACATTATCCCCCCAAATAATGGGAGTATAAAAAATATTCTTCCTTCTGACTACAACTTCCTCTACTATTGGTTTCACAAACTGTGAAAGATAACCCCTTCTAAAAAACATATTAACCAAAATCTCACATTCACTAAGGAAGGTGTCAAAATCGGAAACCATCTGGGCCAAATGTACTAGATGACCCTCAACCACAGTTTTTTTTTTTTCTGGTGCTTCAGGTGCCAGCTACTATAACATAAAGAAAGGAGTAGAAAAGGTAGATTTTCTATAGATGTTTGACACAAATGTAACATTTTGATAGTCTTTTTTAAGCTCAATTTCCAAATATTAACCACATCTCAATTAGCATGATAGGTAAATTGCAGAAATTTGGAAGTATTATTAATATAGGCAATAAATTCATCCAACTTGTCTTCTGAATCAATCCAAAAAATAAATATGTCATCCAAGACCTCTGTATAAAAGGACCAAGACCCACAAAGCCAATACTAAAATGTATTCAGTCTCCCAATGGGCCATAACAAAGTTAGCAAAGATGGGGGCACAAGCTGCCCTGATCACTACTCCAGTTCTTTGTCCAAGTAATTGTCCTTCAAAACAAATAAAATTATTTTTTAATACTATTTCCATAAGGGCAAGTACAGTGTTTAACAAAGGTCAACACTGGAATTATACTGATACATTCTCCAAACAATTGTAGCCCAATCCCACATGGTATAACTGAATACAAATCCTTGACATCAATAATCAAGAAAATCCCTTCATTTCAGAATGGGACTTCCCTAATTTTCCTTAAAAACTCCCATGAATCTTTACAAAACTGAGGTAAACTATCTATTCCCCTTTTAAGGGTTACATTCGGAAACTTAGAAATGAAATGAGTCGTGGACTTCCCCACATCAACAATAGGTCTCACAGGTGGCTCATTAATATCCTTATGAGTTTTCAGGATGCCAAATATAGCTGGCCACAGAGGCCTATCATTCAATAAATTAACATACTTATCCTTATTTAATAGGCCTTCAAATAACATATCTGCAAGAGCCAAATTAATCTTATTATATGCAATATTAACCTTGTTAATAGATATGTCTTCATATGAACTGTCGGTTAATAAATTATACATTTGATTAAGGTAGTCAGTCTTATCCATGATAACTATCCCACCACCTTTATCACGTTTCACGATCCCCAAATTTCTATTAATGCACATCTTCTCAAAAAGTTAGCATTCATACAGTGTAAGATTAAAGCATTTATTAGTTGGTTCACATTCCAAAGCAGGTCTAATATTTAACTCACAAATCTTTTTGAAGGTTTGCAACAACTGGTGAATAGGAGAGTTAGACTAGGACTTCGTAAACAAGAGGTCTCTGACAACATTTCAACTTCAGAATCAAACCAAAGTGAAAAATTAAGTTTTCTAACATACAATTTTAAATCCACTAACACGTCAATAATAAGAGCTCTCCTAGCCAGAACAATACCTTTTTCTAAAAGGCCCGCATGTCTTGAATTAAAATTACTAGATGAATAACTGAAAATTTTCATATCCAATCCAGTATTATTTATAATCTTAACCATAACATCACCAGAACCAGGTTCTAATAATGTAAAACTCAATGCCGCCTCTTCTGGTTGTATGGTTTCTTGAATTCTGGTCACTTCTTGAAAACACTGCTTCACCTTCTTGTAATAAAAACCCCACAACACAGGCTGACTGTTGTTCGCTCTGTTCATAATGCGCTCCAATTTCCTTGGCAAGGAGTGGTCCAAAGGGATTGGATCATGAGTATCTATTGAATCATAAGGATTAGGGGAGGTTGGTCTACAGTCAAAGTCCACCAATCTTAAAACACCATTCATATCAGTAGCTGCTCTATTGGAAGAAACAGTGGGCGTATTAGGGTAAGCTTTCACCCTGGAATAATCCTCACTATCTCTGTGTAGTTTATTATTTTTCCACTTTACAATAGCCTCACAAGTTTTATCTATGCCCTTAAAAACACGGTTGTATTTAAAACAGTAGCTATAAAACAATTCTTCCCAAATAGAACTGTTCAGTAAATTAATAAAGTTCATCATCCATTTACTCACTGATTATATTTAATAAGCACATTCCTCAACTCACAACCATGTTTATCAAACAAGGAAAGTAATTCAAGATGTAGTTCTGACCCACTAATCAAGCCAGCAGGATATCAAAGCTCCTAAGGCCCTTGGGAACCTGTTTTAACTCAATACCTTTCCAAAAATACTCATTCTCCAGTTGAAGCTTCTTGTATTTCAGTAGCTTCTTCTCAAACTCTGTTATTCGCACATTCAAAGTACCAAAATTCTCTGTACTTTTAGAGTGACCAAAATCAAAATGGTTGTTAATCCAAGTAGTCAACTGCTCGCCATCCCAATTAGATATACTTTTATTATCTAAAGACTGCATACCAATGGTAATTGGTGTACACTGACCCAATGGAATACTAGGAGATGGTCCGGTACTACTGTGACCATTCAAGGCTATCTGACCATGACATTGACCAGATAATCCCTGCACAAGTAATGACTGTTGACTTATCTGCTGAATTGCTGAATTATCTGTTGCAATAACTAGGTTAAACCACCTATATTATGATTCAATTCACCACCATCTGAGTTCCCACTTCACAGATCCATGCCACAAGGTGCCGTTGCTGACATACTCAACATAAATTACAAACTAGTAAAACAATAAAAAGACAAGCACTACAAGGAAAAGACTAAATCACTCAAAAAAATCCTTGTAATAACCAGGTCCAGGTAAAGAATCATCAGACAGAAATAAAATAATCACTTTATTGTTGAGCAGTTTTGTTCAATATTTTAAACTTAGGATCATAAGATCATAGGAGTTTACGAGGATATCAACCCAAAGGTCATTTCAAGCCCAGCTTTCTCATCCCAATATAATACCATAGATAAAATAGTCAATACCAAGGATGGCATTTAGAAGTGACTGCCCATGTTCAGGAGGGTTGTGGGCATCTATCCCTGTTAAGAATATATGGTGCCCCATCCATTTGTTCAAGTTCCTTTCGAACAGTCTCATAGAGGTGCACTATTTCACATGAATTGGTAGCCTATTCCAAAGATGTGGCAGCTGCTCTAAGACAAATCTGTCTCTCCAGCATGTCCTATTTAATTAGCAGGCCACAGTTAGGTCCCTGGAATGAGTAGTTCTAGTCCCATTTCATTTACGGATGTGCAGCAAGTTCTTTAGGTTTGGGTCTGAGATTGCTCTGTAAACCAAGTATAAGTCTACCCTAAGAAGTCTACATGATACAGAGTATAATGGCAGGGACTTTAGTCAGTCTGTGTAGACACATTCTGACGTCCCTTGCTCTTCTTTATTAGAAACCTCTGAGGTCTCACCAATTACTGCAGGTGCTTTCTGCAGTACATGCCAAACCAGGTGTTAGATATTATAAGGTTGAAATTAATTCTGTTGTAAATATGCTGAAAGAAAAAGCTTGCTTAAATGCAGAAACAGAGTTTAGTAATATGTGATCAGCAACCATACTAAATGACTGTGGCTTAAAAAAATAAGGAACTTGCTTATGAGTGTATTACACACACATCAAGAAAGCTGACTTCTTACAGACGTGACAAGAATGTAATCTGCTTTCACTGGACAACAGGACATGTTTTTCTAAGAAAGTTTAAAAATGTGCTTTTCTAATCCACAAGGCATTTTCTTGAAGACAGTTTACTTATCAGCATTTGCACAAGAACAGATGTGTTAGCATTTGCGTCATCAAGCCAGTATCTTTCCAAAACTAAGAGGGTGTGTGTGTAACTAAAATATGTATAAAAAGTCTGTATTAAATCTAGTTATGTTAGAAGTATGGTAGGGACACAAGTCCTGAGGTAAATGGTATATCTCTCACATCATCTGTACTATATGAGAAGTAAAGTTGGAACAGTACTTTTAACTGCAACGTTGGTCTGTTTGATTTATTATAAAAAGTTATTGGTTACTGCTCTCTAAAGTTGATGCTGCAAAGTATATTCTCTCATCAGTGTATATTCTGCAAGTTTCTGTATGCGACAGACTGTGAATGCAAATATAACTAGACTTTGAATTTTAGCAGAATCCAGCCAGCAAATCCCACAGCAAGAGCAAGCAGTAAGAAGCAGCAGTAAGCAGATCCAAATATTTTTTCAATGGCGAGCCAGGCAGGAGTGTCTAGAGCCATATAATTTTTCAATGGCAAGCTAGCCTGCATCTGAACCTACACTCTGCATTCAAACACAGGGGGAGCGATGGTAAGCCCTGCAGAGGGTTACTTCAGTTACATTGCAGTAACTAACATTTGTACGTATGTGTCAATTCTGAACAGAAGTATTCCAGTTTATGCAGCTTGCAGTAGTAAAGTTTTTTAGATGTCTACATCCGGAGTGAGACAGAAGTTCCAGTCGCAGTGCCATCATTTCACTAAAGAAAAGGGGGATATCCACTAGCCCAACAGTCCACTGCCTGTTGTGCTTTCACAGCTTCTCAAGTGACTTTGAAAAATTTCCAGCCATCTGCAACAACAGCCTGATCACCTGTTTTCTTGCTCACTGGTAAGACTTTTTTCTACGTCACATTTTTTTTGTATGGATGCTATTCGACAGTTTGGATATTGGACAGTTTGCATATTATAAGACAGTTTAGATATTAGACAATTTGGATGTTTAATTAGACAGTATGGATATTTTCATGCATAATTCAAGCAAATGTAAAAAATTGCAATGTTGGTATACACAGCATATTAGTAAATGTAAAACCTTAGTAGGGCAGGTTGATAGTAAGGCATTATGCAAATGTATTACAATATTTGACTGGTATCTCAAAGAAAACCATGTGAAATATGACAAATGTTTATTGTGTGATTCAACAAAAACTGCATTTTGTGTATTATGTCATTAAAAAGTATTACATGATGTTGCTAACAAAGTAGACTGTAAAGACAGATCTGTTCATGATAAAGAATTATCTAAGATAAAAGTGTTTCCATTATATTCAGATGTTAAACAGTTATGTCCTGTCACCACATGTGAGTCAAATCAGTTACTGATAGAACCCCTAGTACATTTTGTTACAAAGGAATGTAGTAAACTTCTAAAAGACAGACACAATGAGTTCAGGAAGTTTAGACAAGTTATACATACATCTTTTCAAAAGTACATAGGAGTTTCAAATTCAGCAGAACAGCTTACTAAAAAATGTCAAAAAGACCATGCAATATTACAGGAGACTCTTAAACAACAGTTACAAGATGAAGAAAATAGATTAGCTGAACTGACAGAGACTGACTTCCTTCATACATAGGAAAGAGTAGGAAACTACAGCTGATCTGTGCAAAAGAAATATATTTTATAATATGTTAGTGTTTTGAAAATGGTTAAGTTTACATGGCAGGATGGTGAAATACAAATCATTTTCAAATGTTTAAAACTTCCATTCAATTAAAGCAATATATTTATCAGTACTACAGTAAAGTAGAGCATATGACTGCCATTCTTAGCATAGTCAAAACGTAAACAAAACTGTTCTCCTGTGTAAAATTAAATAAAAATAGTTAATAAGAGTAAAGATTTACATTCACAACACTGACATGCTTGTATAAAGATTTAAAGTGACAAGACTGACATGCATGTATTTTCTTTTTATACAATACACAAGAATAACAGGCAGACAACAGCAAATATAAATAATGTAAATATATAAATGTGTTTGTTAAGCTAATATCTATTTATTTTTTTACATTTTTTTTATAATTGTATAGTAACACCACACCAAACAGTTAAAGTTCTGAATTTTAAAAAGAAATAAAATCACAGATGGTATTAGTCAGTCTTTGTAAAATAAATGTCAGAACAGTTAAATAAATAAAAAAATACTGAAATCAAAAGTTAAAAAATATATATGATTAAAGGAAAAATGCTAAAAAGGGTTAATTGAAATGTAAGCTCAGACCTTCCTAAACTTGATGAATAGTTACAGGAAATGTTGAAAAGATAAGATAAGAAACAAGACTGCTAGACAAGTGGCTTGAGTTTTTCTAAAAACTTATTATTTAAAACATAATTGTTAAAATGTTCACATGCAACACTATTTGGTAATTATAATAAAACATCACAATTGTGCATATATGTCCCTGATTAAAAAAAAAAAAAACCTTAGTTACATCAAGTATAGCCAACAGATGGGTTATAGTATACATACAGTTTAAATAAAGTAGACAGGAGGGTACAAATAACTACTACTAGTAGAAGTAGACAGCAAAGGCAACAGAAAATATGATCAAATCAGACAATGGTCTATAGTTTGGTAACCTAATAAAATAAATGTATAACCAAAGTGTTGGGCTGACATACATTCTATTCTCACAGTATAAAGCAGATAAACAGTGCTGCAGTACTACAGGGGGAGGGGTACTTTCTCAGTTTTACACTGACTGTATAAGCAGTATTGCACAAGAGTCAAAAATAAAGCTACAGAAAAAAATAAACAACAAGAGTCAAAAATAAAGCTACAGAAAAAAATAAACAACAAGGGTCTAAAATAAAGCTACATAAAAAATAAACAACAAGGGTCTAAAATAAAGCTACAGAAAAAAATAAACAACAAGGGTCTGAAATAAAGCTACAGAAAAAAAATAAGCAAGGGTCTGAAATAAAGCTACAGAAAAAATAAACAACAAGGGTCAGAAATAAAGCTACAAGAAAAAAATAATATTGCATTCCTTCTTGACAATACTCTTTTAGGGGGGAAGGAAAAAACAGGTATTAGTGTGTATTAGACATACTGGTAAACTGGATTAAACCTGACAGGATAAGATATTTTACAAGTTAATAGCTATCATAATGGTTATTATTGTATTGTTTAGTATTAAATTGTATTTACAACCTGTTAAACTGTAAAGCTATACAAAAGATGGTTTAAAAATTAAACAAGGGTCTGAAATAAAGCTACAGAAAAAATAAACAACAAGGGTCAGAAATAAAGCTATAAGAAAAAAATAATATTTCATTCCTTCTTGACAATACTCTTTTAGGGGGGAAGGAAAAACAGGTATTAGTGTGTATTAGACATACTGGTAAACTGGATTAAACCTGACAGGATAAGATATTTTACAAGTTAATAGCTATCATAATGGTTATTATTGTATTGTTTAGTATTAAATTGTATTTACAACCTGTTAAACTGTAAAGCTATACAAAAGATGGTTTAAAAATTAAACAAGGCTCTGAAATAAAGCTACAGAAAAAATAAACAACAAGGGTCAGAAATAAAGCTACAAGAAAAAAATAATATTTCATTCCTTCTTGACAATACTCTAAAAAACAGGTATTAGTGTGTATTAGACATACTGGTAAACTGGATTAAACCTGACAGGATAAGATATTTTACAAGTTAATAGCTATCATAATGGTTATTATTGTATTGTTTAGTATTAAATTGTATTTACAACCTGTTAAACTGTAAAGCTATACAAAAGATGGTTTAAAAAAACAAGAGATGGCTTAAAATTGATTACAGCTATACAAGAAAGAGTAAAGATATATAAAAAACTGAACAAGATTGGTCACTATTTTTAATATGTTTTTGGCAAAACAATGTTGGTATAAAAAAGCATGAATATTTTTAATTGCTGAGTATGTAGTTTAAAATAACAGGACATATACATTTGGTGTCAATTCCACTAAATACTTCTAAAGAGACATAAGAATTTTCCAAGATTTTGCTTAATATTAATGTTATTAAATAAAATTTACTTTATAGTCTTTGTATGTACAAATACAGAAGAATTCAGTACAAATTAAATTAATGTCTAGCAATGAATATGTGTGAAAAAACATGTTTTAAAAAAATTGGGTTCAGGATAGTTGCTAGATTGAAATGCATGAATAGCAAACAGTCTGTGTAAATACATACTGTACAGAATACATTGTAATAAGTTTAAAAGTAATTTGTCAAGTTGTAATATCACTGGTTTTACCCCAGTAAAATAATTGCTTTCAAATATTTTTTTTTTATCTAAGCCCAGTTCAGTATTTTACCAAGATGTTAATGAGCAGTTCAAAAACATGATCTCAATGTTATGGTTAAAATGACATTGAAACTGTATATTTTCAGTAATGAGTAAATGCTTGCAGTAGTACATGGTTCTTGTCTCTTATAGTTAATTCAACAGTTGCAAAGAAGTCATAAATTGAATTCTGTGATTGCAAAAGAATAAATTAATCAAGTTAAACTAAAGCAGACACAGCTCATAACTGATAAAATAATTTCACAGAATGGTCTGCAAAAGAAAAAGTTGTTAAATAGATTCAGTTTTGGTAGTGATACTTAATATCATTGTATTAACTATGTAAAAATGCATTTTGATCAAAAGAAGACTTTCTATATAATGTGATCAAAAAATACATATCAGTATAAAATGTTTTGAGTATGTTTAAAAACAGAGGGAATTGTTAGATATTATAAGGCTGAAATTAATTCTGTTGTAAATATGCTGAAAGAAAAAGCTTGCTTAAATGCAGAAACAGAGTTTAGTAATATGTGATCAGCAACCATACTAAATGACTGTGGCTTAAAAAAATAAGGAACTTGCTTATGAGTGTATTACACACACATCAAGAAAGCTGACTTCTTACAGACGTGACAAGAATGTAATCTGCTTTCACTGGACAACAGGACATGTTTTTCTAAGAAAGTTTAAAAATGTGCTTTTCTAATCCACAAGGCATTTTCTTGAAGACAGTTTACTTATCAGCATTTGCACAAGAACAGATGTGTTAGCATTTGCATCATCAAGCCAGTATCTTTCCAAAACTAAGAGGGTGTGTGTTTAAGTAAAATATGTATAAAAAGTCTGTATTAAATCTAGTTATGTTAGAGGTATGGTAGGGACACAAGTCCTGAGGTAAATGGTATATCTCTCACATCATCTGTACTATATGAGAAGTAAAGTTGGAACAGTACTTTTAAGCTGCAACGTTGGTCCGTTTGATTTATTATAAAAAGTTATTGGTTACTGCTCTCTAAAGTTGATGCTGCAAAGTATATTCTCTCATCAGTGTATATTCTGCAAGTTTCTGTATGCGACAGACTGTGAATAAAAATATAACTAGACTTTGAATTTTAGCAGAATCCAGCCAGCAAATCCCACAGCAAGAGCAAGCAGTAAGAAGCAGCAGTAAGCAGATCCAAATATTTTTTCACCAGGTGTTGTACTCAATTATGTTATGGGCCTGATTAGTGCCGAGTATAGAGGGGTAATATCCTCCTTTGCTCTCAAGGCAATACCTTTACTAATCAAGTGTGCTATGTAGAAAGCCTTCTTTACTTCCGTAGACACATGGTGGTCAAAGTTAAGGTTGCAGTCAACTTGTGATCCTAGCTCCCTTACCACATCTTGGGTATTTAGATTATTGTTGTTGGTTTGATAGTGTGAGGGAACATTGTTTTTGCCAAAGGGAATGATGATGCATTTCTTTGCATTCAGTTTGAGACCGTGTCTAAGACACCCGTTATTGGTTTGTGCAAGACCCTCTTGGAGAATACTGACATCATCTGGGTATTCAGTAATTGCAGCTAGTTTGCAGTCATCCAAAACTTGATCAGCCACTGCCTCTTAGTTTTGGCCTGAACTTCTAAGAAGTATATACCAAACAGAAGGAGGCCCAGCACTGACCCTTGTGGCTCCTCACTGGTAACATGTTTGCTGGTTGATATGGAGTCACCCACTTTGATAGTGTGTGTCCGGTTTGTGAGCTAGTTGGCAACCCATTTTACAACAAAGGAGTTTGCATTACTAACTTTATTGCTAATGCCTGAATGTGGGATTAAGTTGAAAGCCTTTGCCAAGTTGATGTATGTTGTGTGCACAGATTTGCCCTCATCAATGTCAATGGTCACATTTTCGAAGAAATCCACCAGATTAAAAAGGCAGGATCTGCCCTTGATGAAGCTGAATTGTGTTGGATCCAGGGTTTGGAGGAAGCCTATGTTTTTAAACTTCACCGCAACACCAACCAATATTCCAGCAACGACCAATACGTAAAGAGACCAGTGAAACAGCTCTACTTTCCAAAGCAAAATATTTATTGTAAAACACTTTCTCTCTCTAGCGCCTTGGCCGTAGCCTTTACAGAGTAAAAACCTACTCACTTAAAAAACTTCACCTTATATACACCATTTAAACACATTTCAATCAATCATTTGCTTACTAATTAATAAAACACATTCTATCTCCTTGAAGGTAAAGCACAACTAAATAAAACTTTGCCAATTACATTCTTTGTTTAACCCATAGGGGAACAAAGTATTGTATTTCATAATCAAAATTGATTCCTTATGCCTCAATACATTTTTTACAGTTCAACATTTCCATATTGCAATAAAATTTGTTCTAACACTGCTACTTTCATATTACTTATTTCCCCCTTATGTTCTTTGTTAAAATGTTCTGCTATGGGACTAATAATCTTATTATTTTTAACATCTCTCACATGCTCCTTTATTCTTTCAGACAAAGACCTTTTTGTTTCTCCTATATAACATTTCTTACAAGGGCAAATTATGGAGTAAATTACTCCCTTGCTTAAACATGAGTATGTTCCCAAGGTGTCAATTTTTTTTTGTACCAATCTTATCTACTTTAGTTATAATATGTTGGCAGATGGAACATTTCCCACATGGAAATGTACCTATCATCTCCACATTTTCCAACATCCTTTCCCTTGGTCTTATAAATTTCCCATGTACTAGGAAATCCTTCAAATTTCGACCCCTCTTATACGATATTCTTAATTCCATTTGTGACAGCGAGGGCACTTCTCTAATAATCTGCTTCCAATAATCCTTAATCAACCCATTCATTTTTTGTGAAAATATTGTGTATTTAGTAACAAAGAACATTGTTTCTCTATTTGCTTCTCTCCCTTCTTCTATTGTTCTCTTACTACTTTGTTTAATGCCTTTTACTTTAACATTATTTACATTGCCATCATATATCCTATGGAAACTCTCATATACATCCTCTGACTTATAGCCCCTTGTAATAAAAATAGAGGCTACTTCCCGTGCTTCTTTAATATTACTGCTTAGCCTTTTAATTCTAAGCATCTCCCCAAAGGGGATAGATTCCACTGTGTGTCTCGGATGACAACTACTACCATGTGATTTCCAATTTACTTGATCAAATTTCCTAAATATATTTGTTTGAATTCTCTCTTTTTCATTTCCTCTTAACTTGAAATCTAAATAGTTAACCATTAAACCCTTTTGAACACCATCAAATTTTATTCCAAATTTATTAGCATTTAAATATTCTATAAAACTAAATGATAGGTGTTCTCCCCCTTCACAAATAAAAATCAAGTCATCTATAAATCGGAAGTACTTAATAACATATCTCCTAAAAAACTCATGCCTATAAGTATTTTCCACTAGCCCCATAAATAAATTAGCATAAACTGGGGTGAAAGCCGCTCCCATTGCTGTTCCCATGTTCTGCCTATATAAATTCCCATCAAAGTCAAATATATTATTCACAAGGCAAAACTCTACTAATTCCTTTATATATTGAGTTTTGGGACTATCCCCTAAAAAATACTCCATAGCTTGTAAGCCTAAGACGTGTGATATATTGGTGTACAAACTCACTATGTCCACCGTTATGAAATACATGTTTTTAGTCCAAATAACATCCTTTATCCTATTCAAAAAGTCAAAAGAATCCCTTATATATGATGGTAATTTTATCACTTCTTTCAATAAAATTTCATGCAACAAACAGCTGAAGTTATAGGTAAAGAATCCACTGGCTGATACTATGGGACGTCCTGGAGGATGTAATAAATCTTTATGGATTTTAGGAACACAAAAGAATTTTGATACTATACTTTTCTTAACATTCAGCTTATGTGTTACATCATGTGCTGTAAAATAGTGTAACCTAATACCTTTCCTTAATTACATTTGTAACTCTCTTTGTGCCTGTATCAAACAGGTCTCATCTATTTTACTATATACCACATTATTATTCAAATGCTGCATGCACACATTCAAATAATCTTTAGAATTCATAACCACCAGTTTGCCCCCTTTATCTGACGGCTTGAAAACTATTTCATCATTTCTACTCATACTCATATTTTGAAGTTTAATCCATTCTAACTTAGATTATAACTTTTATACATACTCTCAAACTCACTGAATTCTTTATCTATTATTAAATTTAAAGCATTATTAAAGCACTGTATGCACAAATTTCTATTAGGAGGCATAAAAACAGTGTTAATTTTAAGTTTGTTCATATCTAACAAGCTATATGCATTTGTTTCAGATTCAGATTCACAGGAAAAATACCATTCACTACTTTCAGAATCTGTTTCTACATAATCTATCATCATTTCCTTTTGCTTAATGCTATAGAAATAGTCTTTCAAGTGCATCTTATGCACTAAACCAAATATTTCACTTTTAATTTCATATATTCTAGGCAGAACTGTCAGTATAAACTTCAAACCTTTGTTTAATACCGCTAGTTCTGCAGAGTCAAAAACATAATCAGATAGATTTACAACATACTCCGGTACAATAGTACCTTCTACCTGCTCAATTTGTCCATTTACTTCTTTTGAATCAACCTTCGCCCGGGTCTCTTTGGCATTCCTGACCCTGCCAACCTTGCTTCCTGGTCATATTGTTCTGCCCATTGGAACCCCAAAAGGTTCTCTGAAATGCCTCTGAATTCGCCGCTCCCTGTAAGTCCGGACAATCTTCATTAATCCTTTCTTCCTCTTCTACCGAGGATGCCCAATTTTCACCAGAAATGAAACTCCTGTTTCTTTGCTGACCGGAAACAGATCTATCCTTTTGAAAACTTACGCTCCTCCTCTTAGGTCGTTGATTGGCTGAACGCACAAAGGCTTTCTTATGTTCATAATCTCGAATGTCCCTTTGTAATTTGTATTTCTTATGGTCCACCAGATCTTTCTCATAAGATAATAGTTTATTATTCATATTAACCAAAAATGACTCCAAAACCGAATTAGAGGTAATATTCACAATCTGTTCACAAACCTGTTTGGTTTCTAAAAGAAGCTTTTCTCTCTTTACATTGTCTCTTTCAATCAGAATGGCCACCCATTCAAGACTACAGCGGTGTGCCGCCGCTATTCACCGCTATCCACCGCTCCTGAAACTTAACCTCAAGTTCTTCAGATAACTCAAAAGGGGTAGAAGGATTTTTCAGAGACCTGTGACCCCTCGGTGTAATTTCCAGCTCCTGATATCTTTCAAGACTGCCAATATTATAATAAACAGAGGTCTCTTTGAAAATCAGCTTCTCCAGCTTCGAACATAATTCTTGCACTGCTGGAATATCTGAGACTTCTGTTCTTTTACCCAGCATAGCAAATGGATTGATATTTGTCTTCTGGCGGGAATCTTCCCATTTCTTAATAATACCAGATACTGCTATACCTGGTATATCATATCATATCTGGAAGCCTATGTTTTTATTTATGATATCCATAATGATACATTCCATGGACTTACAGATGAGGCTGGTCAGACTTATGGGTCTGCCTCAATACCTGCTGGTACTACTCTCTCCTCCTGCCCGGACGACTCTTCTCTCCCAAAAGAACCCCCCCAATAAACAACCATCGCGTGGCTCCTTGTTCCTGGCGTCAGCTCTGAATAAACCCTACCACGGTGCGAATGCACAATCTAATACTCTGCATCAGCTTGAACTTAAACAGACTTTAAGGGTAAAAGCAACATCCAGACATTAAACTGCTTGAACTAAAAAAGACTTATAGGGTAAAAGCTGTTTCCAAATAGTAATTTTACCTACCTAGATTGAGTTCTGTAAGCAGGAAACTCAACATTATCTTCTGAGTTTGTGTATATTTAACCATACCCTGCAATAACTCCAAGGTCTTGAAAATCGAAAGGTCCTATTCTTCCTTTGAAACCTACACCTGCTTCCTACTGAATCTAAGACCCTGCAACCTCCAGGCAGGTGTTTCTGACGTCAGGGAGTTTTCATATTCCCAAGAGTCCGCCATTTTACTGCCTCAATACCTTCTGGTACTACTCTCTCCTCCTGCCCGGACGACTCTTCTCTCCCAAAAGTACATACAAACTTGGTACTAGCCTGCTTCTTTATGCCAAACATCATGTTGCTGTTTATTTAATTGTCGTTGCTCTGCAACTGCTATAACTCAACCAAGGGGCTCTTAGGCAGCCGTTCTTACTTAAATGGTCTCATGTTATTATTAAGTTGAATTAAGCTAAATTGTGTTATACTCTGTATTAAGTCAATGTTTTTACTGCTGATTTCTTCACTGAATGACCGACCGTTTCACTTGCTTCTAACAGTTAGACCTGATGCTTACTAACACTTACACAACTACTGGCATTCCTAGCCTAGATAACGCTAAGCGTGGTTAATTTGATTACTACTGCTGATCAAAGTACTGCTTGCTTTCTCTGTTCTCCTGCTTTTTTCAAAGTTTATCTATTCTGCGTTATATCTAGTGCCTAGCAATCGTAGGGTAGCTATTTCCTAAAGTGTACTTCTGCAGCGTGGGAAATTTGTTTTTTAACTGCAGCTCAAAGAATGTTTAGTCGCACAGTTCCTCCTGCTTAAAAGAATGTTTCTGTATATGTTAGAGTGAAGGTATATAATTCGCCGAGTAGTCAGCGTTTAAGGCTGTATTCGGCAGTTGCCTCCCGCTGGAATCTATAGCTAATTCTAACTACACAAGAAGTACTAACCTGCACATATTTACAACATTGTACCTGCCTTTTTACTAAGTGTTCTTTGCCTATGTATGTTAGCTTGTTGATGCATAGTATTCTGTATTTTAGCCCATTGATGCATGGTTCTGTGTATTTTACATACCTCTCCCCCACTGTTTATCTCAACATACCTCTTACTACTTTTAGCTATATATAATTGAAGTGTCTAAGCATAAGCTATTGTATTTATTTTGCCTCTAAAACGTGGTTTATCTCCTTTATCCCATTTTAGGAACCCCCCCCCCCCAATAAACAACCATCGCGTGGCTCCTTGTTCCTGGCGTCAGCTCTGAATAAACCCTACCACGGTTGAATGCACAATCTAATACTCTGCATCAGCTTGAACTTAAACAGACTTTAAGGGTAAAAGCAACATCCAGACATTAAACTGCTTGAACTAAAAAAGACTTATAGGGTAAAAGCTGTTTCCAAATAGTAATTTTACCTACCTAGATTGAGTTCTGTAAGCAGGAAACTCAACATTATCTTCTGAGTTTGTGTATATTTAACCATACCCTGCAATAACTCCAAGGTCTTGAAAATCGAAAGGTCCTATTCTTCCTTTGAAACCTACACCTGCTTCCTACTGAATCTAAGACCCTGCAACCTCCAGGAAGGTGTATTCCCCGCTCCGCTTTGCCCTCGCTCTGCTCGGGCTCGCTCCAGCCCACCCTGCCCCATATCCCACCCACTACCTCTAAATTTATAGATACATCTAGCCCATCCCTCCTCCCCCCCTCCATTCACGGCAGTCCATTGATTAATAACTCCTCCTCTCACACACTTAGCCATCCCCCTAAACTTAACATGCCCTCCAAATCCTCCTACCCTACAAACTACCATTTACTCACCACCATGGGAAAAACCAAGTATTCCTTTATCTCTTCACTAACTCTACTCCTTTTCATCCCTTACCTTTTATCACGCTATGAACACCAAACTCTATTAGGAATTCCATTCCCCAATGCCCACACTACCTTTTACATACACCCAACACCTAACCTTATAGTTCCTTCTTCCCTTACTGCAAAATCTCTAGGCCTTAATCATATTCAACCAACCCTCCACTACCCTAGATCACCTAATAATAAATCTAACCTTAAAATACTCTATAAACTTCAAAAATTCTTAGATCACCTAAAACAATGCATTACTCAACATGGCGACATTCATCCAAATCCAGGCCCCACCACTCATGACCCTGCCACCTCAACAGTACCCCACACTCCTAATACCACACTCCTCATCTTTCACCTCAACCTAAGAAGCATTAACAACAAAGTACATAGCCTACATGCTATGATAGCCACACACTCCCCAGACATCATGTGTCTCTCAGAAACATGGCTGAAACCCATACAAAGATGAAGAAATTCTCCCACCTGGCTATAATATCCTAAGGAATGATCGAATAACCAAAAAGGGTGGGGGAATAGCTGTAATGTTTAATAATAGACTTAACATCATTAGGAACACATTGTATCCCCCCCAGGTCTCTAACATTGAACTTATTGCATTGAAGATCTGCCTAAACCCCCATAAATGTATTAATCTAGTTGTAATCTATATCCCACCAGGGAAAAACCTTGAAAACATTGAGCATACTTTAAGTTGGCTAGCCTCAAACTACCCTCAGGAAACCATTATACTAGGGGACTTCAACATTGACTGGTCCCACTGCTCTGCCAAGACAAATCCCCATCCAATCAATCTATATGGCTTCTCCCAAAATATCACAGCTCCTACCAGAATTGGTAATACACAGCAAAAGGAGAGTACCATTGACTGGATTCTCACCAATAAAGCTGCTAACAATTATTCTACAGGTACCCTCCCCAATGACCTAAGCGACCACCTTGTTACTTACATTATAAAGCACAAGCTTTGTACTTCCAATCCACTCCTACATAAA
The DNA here is from genome assembly GCF_019279795.1 of Protopterus annectens. Lineage (NCBI taxonomy): Eukaryota > Metazoa > Chordata > Ceratodontiformes > Protopteridae > Protopterus > Protopterus annectens. The sequence goes on from NC_056732.1 coordinate 1,650,968,074, forward strand.
CTTATCAGAAACAGGAAAAGTTTAACCTAGATCTATTCCTAGCTGAACTAAAATTCTGCAACTGGTCTTCCTAACTACTCTTCCCTAGCGAGTGTGTCATACTTCAATGACACTTTCCTAAACATCCTTGACTCCCATGCTCCAAATCGACTAATTAGAACCAAGAACCGCATAGCTCCCTGGCTAACAAGTGAAACCAAAGCAAAAATTAAACTCCGTGACCAGGCTTGGAATAAATGGAGAGCCACCAAAACTCCCCTAGATCGTATTAAATTTCAATCTCTCAGAAACTCCACGAAATCAGACATCGCTAGAGATAAAAAACAGTATTTCTGTTACCTCCAGGATAAACATCAGACTAACTTAAAAGTTCTGGGCGGATTCAATAACCTCCTCCATCCTGGTAAATCCTCTACCCCTATACCTGAGAAACTTACTAGTAAAAAACCTGAAGAGATAGCCAATTCCTTTAACAATTTTTTTACGGAGACCATCCAGTCCCTTGCCAATCATCTACCCACTTCTTCCTCATCATTAACTCTTCCTCCTGACTCACCTCCTCTCTCCTTTAACCTACAAACAGTATCCACCTTCTATATTCGTACCCTACTAAAAAAACTGAAACCGTCCACCCTTGCGGCCGATCGTCTCCCAGCTGAATACCTCCAATTAGCCTCTGATGTCATTTCCTATCCCATATCAATTTTGATTAACAGATCCATAACCGAGGCCACCGTTCCCCCCATTTGGAAAATCTCATACATCATTCCACTTCATAAAGGAGGCTCCTCAACTGAAACATCTAACTATAGGCCCATTGCGATACTTTCTCCAATAGCAAAAATTTTAGAACGGTGTATTCACAAACAACTCCTCCACCACCTCACCATCAATAATCTGCTATCATTTACCCAGCATGGCTTTCGCCCCATCACAGTACTACTACTGCCCTCCTCTCTTTTGTCGACTCAATAAACAACAACCGTAACAAAAAACTTATATCCTCTGCACTCTTTCTTGATCTATCAAAAGCTTTCGACATGGTAAACCACCAGCTATTACTCCACACCCTGCAAACCTTTCATCTGGACAACTTGACACTAAACTGGTTCAAGGATTACCTTTCTGGACGGCACCAAGCAGTCCAATGGCAAAATAGTCTATCTCAACTACTCCCTAACAACATTGGCATCCCACAGGGCTCCATACTTGGCCCCCTTCTTTTCTCTGTTTTTATAAATGATCTACACACAATCATCCCTAGAACCACCTGCATACAATGTGATGACTCCACCCTGATCTGTTCTGATCTCTCTCTCCAGAAACTCCAATCAGCCACCCAACTTTGTTTTGCCAAAGTTGAAAAATGGTTCTCTGACCTGAAACTCATACTTAACCCAACTAAAACCAAGTTACTTCTATTTTTCCCCTCGTCTACCACTCTCCTACCCCCAGAACCACAACCTGTAAATCCTAGGTCCTTTTTTGTCAAATCCTTTAATGGCACCATCATAGAGCCAGTCTCCCACACCAAGCTATTAGGTGTCACTATTGACCACAAGCTCAAATTTGATATGCACATTGCCCAAACCATTAAGTCAGTTAATAAGAAACTAGGGTCAATGTACAGAATCAGGAACTTTCTTACTCCTCATGCTAAATTAACCATTGCCCGCACTCATCTCCTTTCCACCCTTCTGTATGCCTCCCCCATATTTTCCTTCCTTAATAAATATGAGCTCAATAAATTTTCTTCCACCTACCACCATATAGCCAGATTCATTACAGGATCACCCTATCGTACTCACCATTGCCTCAACCTCATGAAACTAGGCTGGTTAGAACTGCCCAATCTTCTTAAATTCAATCAACTCACTGAAGCATTTAAAATTATAAATCAACCAGACAAAACCGCCTCACTGAGTAAAATCCTGACTCCATACACCAACTTAAGTTCCTTGGTCTTCCAACAGTAATCAAGTATCAACCATCAAATCTAATAACTTGGTGATGCTCTTTATGCTAACTCTATTGGAAAGCAATGGAACTCCCTTCCTAACTACCTTAGACTCATGCCATCACTTAACCTATTCAAAAATAATCTCAGAGAATATTTAAAGTCCCACTGGTTGTGCCCATGTCTAAACCCAGACTAATTCCTATAGGTTTCTTAGTTCCCTTCACCCTTCTCACTCACAAGCTATCCTCTAGCATTTTACTTCCTCCACTTGTACCCATGTCATGTTACCAACATAGCTTGTCCTGTCACCTCCCTAGCTTTAGCATTTTTTTTTCTAGCATGAATATACTGATGTCTTACTGTTATTGTTATCTTTATAATGTTGTTCCTCTCTCTAATTGTAGTGTGTTATTTTTCTCATTATTGGAGCTTTTCTCCTCGGGCCTCTACTGAAAAAGGATATGTATCCAGCTAGACTAGCCCGGTCAACAAATGTAAAATAAAATAAATAAATAAATAAATATTATTTACCAGATCTGTTGCTAGGCCACCTTTGTGGAGGGGAATAACTGTTGCGGTTAGGCTGTAATTGAAAAGGGTACTTAATGGTGATGCTAGTTCATGTTTTAGCCTGTTTAGAAGACAGCCTGGGATGCTGTCTTGTCAAAACAAATAACTCATTCCATATTAAGATTTAAAAACCTTTCACAAAACCATCACGTGACACATTCCATCAAATCAAAAAAAGAAAAAGGAATAAAAAAAAAGCATACTAAATCAATTAGTGTTTTTAAAAAGATGTGCTACTACCCTATTAAAATTAAAGCAATGTTCTATTAAACTTCATAATGTTTTCACCTTAAATGACTATTAATTGAGCAAAATTCATTCAGGTCAGCAAAATTAGTGGGGTTTAAAATAATTGCTACCACAACCCACTATATTCAACACATTCACTCATCCATCCACCCCTGAGGGATTTGCAAAACGTTTTCAAGGATAAAAAATAAAATATTATCTCCTTCATTTATTTTAATGTTTTAAGAAGTTTATGGAAGAAGTGAAACGTGGATGTTTAGAATCTCAAATCAACAATAAGGTTGGGATGTTTAAGTGTGGTCACTGTCATCAGTGTGGCTACATGGTAGTAAAACCGTTCGAGTCAGAGGGTGTTTTTTTCTGTGATTTGAGTGTATTTAGTTCAATGTCAGCTTTCTCAGCAATGCAATTTTTGTGGAGAAAACTGACAGAAATATATGTGAATGAGCATTTGTTTATTAAAAAAGGTTAAAAAATGCACTATTCAAACACCTTAAAATAAATGAAGCACATACATTTTTATTTTTTATCCTTGATAAAGTTTTGCAAAACCCTCATGGCAGATGTATGAGTCAGTATGATGAATATCGTGAGTTGTGGTGGCAATTATTTTTAAATGCCACTAATTTTCCTGGCCTGCAAGAATTTTGTTCAATTAATAGTCTTTTAAGATTAAAACATTATGATGTTTAGTAGAATATTTCTATAATTTTAACAGGGTAACAGCATGTCTTTTTAAAAACACTAATTGATTTAGTATGGGTTTTTTTTTCTTATTTTTCTTTTCTTAATTGGATGGAATCTGTCACATGATGGTTTTGTGAAGGGTTGTTAAATATTAATGTGGGAAGAGGTATTTGTTCTGATGAAGTTCAAGGTATTAAACAAAACTTGACCAAGTTTGCAGACGACTGCAAGCTGGGCACTGTCATAAATTCCCCTAGTGATGTGAACATCCTCCAAAAGGGCCTTAACAACTAATGACTGGTACCAGAAGCATAGCCTCAGACTGAATGCTAAGAAATGCATCATTATCCCCTTTGGGGAAAATGATGTTCCCACTAATTACCACATTAATAACAACGTACTAAGCACGCAATCAGTCGTGAGGGACTTGGGCACCCAGGTTGATAACAACCTGAGTTTTGGCCATCATCTTGCCTTCATTGTACAGAAGGCTTTCTACATGGCCCACCTCATAAGTAAGGGTATTTCATCCAGGAACAAGGAGGTCATAACATCCCTGAACTTCTCCCTTATCAGACCCATTATCAAGTATGATGTCCCCTTTGGCATGTACCTTGCCTAGAACATGCAGCAGTTGGAGAGACCACAAAGGTTCCTGACCAAGAAAATCCAGGGTTTCAAATACCTGTCCTATACAGATAGGCTAAAAGCCCTGTCCCTCTAGTCAGTCTCGTACAGACTGCTAAGAGGTGACCTGTGTCTGGCATACATGGTCATCTCAGACTCAGCCTTGATGGAGTTGCTGCATAATCGTAAGTCAAACACCATTTGCGTAACCCTCACACAAGGTCTCAACCTGGTCTGTGACATTAAAAGAACTTGGCGGAATAGATTTGTGTCCCAACAACTCCCCCACCTGTGAAATAGACTTCCTCTCCATGTCAAGCAGAGTACCTCACTAGCCCTCTTTAAGAGGAACCTGGACAAATGGATGGGAAACAGAAAATATATCCCTGGGATCCCACCTGTGTCTCTGCTGGACAGGGAAAACAGGTGCTGACTTTGTGGGAACATGGGTGAAATTCTTGGCTAGGCTTATAAGGGTCTCTGGGCCAATAGCCTAGTATCATCCATTGAATCTATGAACCTAAAACAGCTCAACAATAAATTGATTATTTTATTTTGGTCTGACAATTATTTTCCTGGACGTGGTTGTTACAAGGATTTTTGAGTGGATTAGCCTTTTGCTTGTAATGCTCTTTCTTTTTATGTTGTTCTATTGCAATGGCACTATGATTCCCATTGACCTTGATGCCATGTCTTTACTTATAACTTAAGCCACACAGAAGGATTTTCTCACTAATGCAGCTATGTGGTGGTCAAAGTTTAAGTTACTAACTATCAGTGTTCCTGGGTCCCTCACCACGGGGTCTAATTTTAGGGGTGTGCTATAAATATTTTAATTTGCAGGGATATCTGATTTACTGAAGGGTATGATTATGCATTTTTTAACATTTAGTCTCAGGCCATGTTTTTGGTACCAGTCATTTGTCATTTTTAGGCATGTTTGTAGGATGTCAAACAGCTACAGTTAACTTTGAGTATGTGTCTACCTGTTTGAGCCAATATTCATTTTCCCCTGCAGAGCACTCTGCTTTGGCTTGCAAGCAACCCCACCACACACACACACACACACACACACACACACACACACACACACACACACACACACACACACACACACATCTTCTACTTTCTCTTATTCCCGTCTGTTAGCAAATAGTATCCATAACTGATTAATACTGTATGTTGTTAATTTAAACTATGACCACAGTAACCTACTGATACAAGGTTATCCTGTTTTTCCACCTGAGAAATTAAGAAATGACTTACAGTTTCAGATCAGTCCTTGGTCAATTGTGATTGTTTCTTAACACATACTTGTCTTTGCTTTGTGATTGTTTCCAGCTCCCTCATACGAGCAACTAACAGGGTCTCTACCCGCTTCGCTCCCCACCCTGCCCCCTATTACCTCCCGCCCCCAGTGGTCCCACCTTTATTGCACTCAAACCCCTCCCATCTTTCCAATAGCCAACCACAGCGCTAACCCAACACTATCTCCTCCATCTTCACTTTACTATCACACCTACTCAATTAACATGTACAAGCATACCTTACCTATGCTCACTGCATGCACTCTCCTTGCATATCTTACATCCTACCAAAGCTCCATCATTCCCCCACTCAACCACTACCACTGTACTACTACTCACATCACCACTCATGTCTCACCCACACTCAGCTTCCCTCCCGCTAGCTCAAGAACCATCCCTATGCACCCCCCACATATTCTACCAACTATAATACTCAAACATAAAGCATCCCTTAACCCTCCCACCATACCTATTACCCACAGAGCATAATCATAAAGTTTCCCTTATAAAGAAACACATTCAAAAACTGAGAAAACTAATAATCTCATGCATATCAAAACTAGCCCTAAGTGGAGACATCCACCCCAACCCTGGCCCTACCATCTCCAACCCCAATCCTCATAATCAGACTAGAAACCACAACTTCTCCCATATTACAGCCAATAGAAACCCAAGTGACCTCCTTCTACTAAGCCTAAATATTAGAAGTATATCCAACAAAGTCCATGATCTCCATGCCACCATAGACTTGTACCCCCCAGATATAGTCATCCTGACAGAAATCTGGCTAAAACCTCACATTACCAGTGAGCAAATACTCCCTACAGGTTACGGCATACTAAGAGTAGACCGGCTAAACAAAAAAGGAAGTGTTGTAGCTATAATATTTAAACAGCATCTAAACATCCAGATCTTAAAATCATCAGCTCCACAAATAGGCAATGAAGAAATAATATATACCAACCTCAAAATTAACCAAAACAAACCCATCAACATAATTGGATGTTACTTCCCACCTGGCCAAAACATCCCTCCTCTAGAAAACCTCCTCAGCTGGTCTACCCACCATCTCCCCCAAGAAACTATCATCTTAGGTGATTTCAATATTGACTGGCAATCCTGTTCTGGCAACAATCCAACCTATCATGTACACCTTCATGGCTTCACCCAACTAGTCCAGTCACCAACCAGGATAAATTAAAAACTCCACCAAGCACGCTACCCTGGATTGGATACTAGTCAGTAAGAGCCCTCAGTCATATATAACAGGCTGCTTATCAGATAGCCTCAGTGATCACTCCCCAACATTCCTACTCAAAAAATACCTATACCAAGCTAAACCTGTCATCTACCTTCAAATACGTAAAAAACTAAACTTTAACCCACTCACATTCATCTCATCCCTCAAAGAATGTAACTGGCATCCTCTAAAGTACCTCAGTCTAGATGATGCAGCTGAATTTTTTAATACTATCTTCCTGAATATCCTTAATTACCATGCCCCCATAAGATTCTCCAGAACCAAAGCACAACCCTCCCCATGGCTACAGAAAACCACTAAGTCTGAAATGAAAAACAGGGATAAAGCCTGGGAGCACTGGCGCAAAACCAAAACCCCCTCAACTAGACAGAAATTCCTAGAACTACGCAATAGAGTCAAAAAGCTAACAAAACAGGACATATTCCAATACTACCAGTCTGCCCTAGACTCCTCCAAACACAGCCCCAAACAATTGTGGTCCTCCATAAACTCCATCCTCCACCCAGGTAAAGTCAGTACCCCTCCTCCTAACATCCCTCACTCCTCAGAAAATATTGCTACCTCATTCAACACACACTTCACCCAAACCATACTATCACTAGCTAAACAACACAACCCCCTCCCGTCCAACCAACACCTTCAACTAGTAATCTCCCCACTGCCTTCTCTTTTTCTCCTGCACCTACCTCCAACATAAAAAAACTCTTAACTAAACTTAAACCCACCAAATTAGCAGCAGACAACCTCCCAAGTGAATACCTACAAATCGCAGCTGATGCTCTGGCCTACCCAGTATCCATCTTGATTAATCGATCTCTGTCAGAAAGTTACATTCCCACACTGTGGAAAGTATCACATATAATTCCCCTCCACAAAGGCGGACCCTCCATAGAACTAACCAATTACCGCCCCATAGCTATTCTCTCTCCACTCTCCAAAATACTAGAGAGATGCATACACTCTCAGGTCTCAGACTACCTACTTACTAACAACCTCCTTTCCAGTACTCAGCATGGCTTCCGACCAAACCATAGCACCACCACTGCCTTACTCTCCTTTACTAACACTATCCTTCAGCATAAAAACAATGGCTATCTCTCCTCTGCTACTTTCCTAGACCTATCTAAAGCATTTGACATGGTCCCACACAAACAACTTATCTCTGTCCTCAATAACCTATCCTTCTCACAATCAGTCACCAACTGGTTTCAGAGTTGCCTGCCTGACCGCCAACAATCTGTTGTATGGCAGAATGACATATCTCCCCAACTATCTGTCTCCATAGGGGTTCCCCAAGGATCCATCCTTGGATCCCTACTCTTCTCTGTTTACACCAATAATCTAGCCTCTGCCACCAAACATGGCACACTCATACAATACACAGATGACTCGACCATCATCTGCTCAGCCCAGTCCCTACCCAAACTGCAAAAAGTCACACAGGAAGCCTTTTCCTCTGTTGAAACATGGTTATCCGATGCCCAATTAATACTCAACCCAAACAAAACTAAACTACTCTTCTTCCAACCCACCAAACATACTCAAAACCACTCTCACTTTAACATCACAGCAAAAGACAACACCACTATATACCCAACTGAACACACCAAATTGCTAGGAGTGGAAATAGACAATAAACTAAAATTTGACATTCACATATCCATGACCATAAAAAGTCCACAAAAATAGGAGCGTTATACAGAAATAAGCAATTTCTCACCAAAGCAGCAAAGATTTCAATAGCAAATTCCCACCTTATCTCCACCCTACTTTATGCCTCTCCAATATATACCAACCTAAGGCAATGTGATCTAAACAAGCTAGAGACCTGCTACAACAAAATCGCCAAATTCGCCACAGGGCATCCTACCGTAGTCACCACTGTCTCTCACTTGCTGAACTGGGCTGGCTTGAACTCCCTCACCTCCTTCAGTGGTATCAACTCTCACTCGCCCACAAACTAGTAAATCATCCACTAAATGTCCCATCCCTCCAGAATCTACTCCAACCCTATCGCACCACCAGACCACTAAGATCCAGCAACAAAAATCACTTGCAGATCACTAAAGCCAATAACTCTGCTGGTGAAGCACTATTCTCTTGCGCCATAGCCAAATTATGGAACTCACTCCCCCCACAATTATCTCCGTACCATCATGCACCCACTTCAAAACTTTACTAAAAGCGCACCTAAAAACATGCTGGCTATGCCCTTGCAACTCCCACTCTAATATCATCCACCCCATCCAACCACTACCTTTCTCTCCACTCCACTAACTACCTTGATTATAGCAAGCTCAGATGCTCATAAGCCTAGTACTTATTATACAGCAAGAACTTCTCATTGTAACATTTGTTAATGTCTGTTATGTACTTCACAGATAAATATTCTAGTTGTCTACTGATGTACTATGTTCTTCATCTGTAAATATGTTGTAAGTAATTGCTATGTTAAATTGTTAATCACTATGAAATCCAATGTAACTACTGTCTGTTTATTTTACTGTGGAGCTTTTCTCCCTGGGCCTCTGCTGAAAATGGACCTATGTCCAGTTGGACACTCCTGGTCAACAAATTTAAATAAATAAATAAATAAAAATAAATAAATAATGTCAACATCATTTGGGGATTCATTGATTGCTCCCAGCTTACAATCATCTGTGAACTTGGTGAGCCAGAAGCCCCCAACATTGGCATTCACTTCATAGAAGCATATACCAAACAGGATGGTTCCCAGCACTGAGCCCTGTGGGACACCACTAGTAACAGGTTTCTTATCGGAAGTGGATTCACCTATCTAGAAAATATGTGTTCTGTCAGTGAGCCAGTTTGTTATCCATTTGATGAGGCAGGGGTTTATGCATAACTCAGTACATTTATCTATGATCCATGAGTGGGGAATAGTGTTGAAAGTTTTAGTTAGGACTACATAAGTGGTTTTACCATTTTACCCTCATCCATGGCCCTGGTGACTTTCTTGAAGTCCACCAGACTGAGCAGGGAAGATGTTCTTTTGACAAAACCAAATTGGGTCTGGTCCAGTGTTTGGAGATTTCATATGTTGTTATTGATCAGATCCAGGATAATTCTCTCCGTGGCCTTGCAGATAAGACTGGTCTAGCTTATGGGTCTGTAGATCTTTGGGTCAGTCGATGCCCCTCCCACAACCTTGTGCACAGGGATGACTGTTGCAGTCCTCCATTCCTCTGGGACAAAAGCTGTCCAGGGGCTGTAGTTAAAAAGGGTTCCTAGTGGCCCTGACAGATTCTGTTATAAGCTATTTAAGTAGCATACTGAAATGTTGTTGGGGCCCATGAAGGTTGTGTTTTTGACTTTACCAAGCCCAGTAAGGACTTGTTCCCTTATAATGACGAGTAGGGGAATGGTTGTGGGTATTTCTTTTGATGTGGCAGGAGGTGATGGGATGGAGAAGTTTGAACTGAACTTGTTAGCAAGCAGGTCTGCTATAGTTTTAGGCTGAGTGTAAGTGTTGCCATTCATGATTAACTTGGAACATTGAGGAGTGTTTCCTCTGACGTTATGAACATAATTTAAAAAAGCCTTATGGTTATCATTCACCTGGGAGGCTATCTTTGTCTCATAGTTTGTTTGACAGATTTGACCAGCTGTCTAATTTGTTTAGACTGGTGAGTGTCTTCTTACACTGTTTTGTTTGTTCCTTCTTGGCTTTGGAGAGATTTTTTTTCCCTTTTGTTGAATAGCCTATTTATACCAGGGGTCCACCAGGGTGTTTTATTTTTGCCAGTAATTATAGGTTTGACTCAGACAGGTACTACCTCCTCTATGTAGCTATGATTATGGTTGTACAGTGCTTTTGTGTACAGCACAGAGTAGGCCTCAGTGTCACCTGGGTTCAAAGGGGCTTGGAAGTTTAATAATCTGTCAGTTTGAGGTAATTGGCCTTAGGAAAGTGCATAAAAGGTTTAGAGTTTGATGGGGCTCTAGGTTAGCTTCAATACTAAAGGAGATTATTTTATGGCCAGATCTTACCAGGGAGGAGTTAATGCACAGGAAGGCGCACCATCTCCCCATGTTCCTGAGTACCAGGTTTAGAATATTTGTACCTCTATTTGGGAGCTAATTAGTTGATCCAGCATGTTTGCATTGAATAAGTGCAAAAACCTCTGAGAAAGTGAATTATGAGTTGTATAAGTCTCCCAGTTGAGGTCATCCATAAGTATGGTGTTAAGCTGAATGTTAAGAGATTCCAGTAGGTTTAAATAGGAAGTGTGGTTTTCCAGACTCATGTTAGGGGAGCTGTAGTTTGTATGTATATATTAGGAGTTAGCACCTATGGTTAGTTGGGCATGGAGCAGCTCAAGCAAGTCAAGTTGTTGGACCAGTCTAGCAGTGTACTTGCTCTTTATGAGCATTAAGACACCTTCTCTCTTTGTTTTATACTGTGCTGAGGGGGATTGAAATGTATGAAAGGCATTTTAGCCCTTGATTGTGGGGTGCTGTCCCTGGTTCTGAGCCACATTTCCATGACTGCACATATGTCTGGGTTCTCCAGGGGGAGGAGTGCTACCATGGAGTGCAGTTTTTTATTTTATCTCCTAGTGCTGAACAGGAGTACTTGTAGGTGGTTGTGAGTGATTTTGGCTATGTTGGAGGGTTTAACAACTTGGAACAGCCTAAAAAAGTCAGTATGGGGATAGTTAAAAGATTTTGCCAGTATCCGGAAGCCAAGTAGTGACAAGTGCAAATCATCTCTGGCAAAGTATCATGATTTGTCGATCATGTCTACCCAGGCAGACAGATATTGGATCTCTTGTTGTGACACCAAAAACTAAGCCAATTGTTGAAGTCAATCATTTTTTTTTTCACTGGTACTGTGTCATCACTATTGGTGAAGGTAGAATACTATTTAGGGGATTTATCTGTACAAAATATGCTAATCATCTAAAAATAACTTGTCTTGTAGGGGATAGGATGATGGCAACTGCCAAACAGCTTAATGGGCTACCATTTGAAATTGTCACTGCAATCACATGTACTTTGGCAATACTCCAGCTCACACACGTAGTACTACGTTATTGTGTTGGAGATCAGGCAAGGCCATAAGATGCCATGGTGAAGATGCAGTGGAATGGTGCTGCCACTTTTAAGGCTGGTGAAAGCATTGTTGTGGTGCCCTCCTAAGTCTGTTGCTCTCTGGATGAGACATTATATCAGGCTCCCATCTGCTTGGGTTTGTGGTACCTCAGTAGGATGTAAAAGTAGGTAACTATTGAAAAGAATAGGAGAAATGCCCCAATTAAATTTCTGTTAGTAGTAGAACTAGAATCTTGGGTGTGTCCTGAAAAGAGTCCACTAGTGAAGTGAGACTAACCTGCTCAACAAACAATAAATAAAAAAAAACAAAGAATACAAGTAATAACATAGATTGACAAACCACCAAGCTTATATATACACCAACTCTATGTTCATACAATGTTAGGGAAAGGAAAAACTCCCCAATACAGTGCACATAATGTCTTAGCCATTCCTATTTTTCACTATAAGAAGAGCAAACATATGATTTTCAAGAAACTGCTGTGTGAGAAAACACATAACAGAATAGATGTAGAACTTTGTACACACAGCATAGTAAAAGGAAACCCAAATGGAGCAACATATAATGATCACAGTGCATACAACAACATAACGGTTATATATGGGTTCATAGCTTCTTCCTAGGTAGTCTGGTTGCCCATATAGAGCTTTGCCATGCAGCCCAGAGAGAAGTTTAGTGGATAGATAGGCTAGCATAGGTTCTGAAGTCCATATTACGTGCCTCAGGAATAAATTTGTGAGTATCCACCCAATCATCAAGTCAGAATTTAAAGGAGGCCAATGTGATAGTACACTGTATAACACAAGTGGATATTGTTTAGTACTATGCAAGATAATACAGCTAGATACATAGGTAGAAAGACAGATGTATTTATTTATTTTATTTATTTAACATTTGTTTACCAGGAAACGGGGACACAGCCCATATTCAATGGAGGCCCAGGGAGAAATATGATAGATTCTAGATACATAGATAGACTGATAGGGAGTCTTGTACACTGTTGGAATGCAATCCATCAATGTGCTTTATATTGAAAAATTTATATCTATAATACATTCCACTGGAAAACTGCAGTGTAACTGAAGGGGAAAAGAGGAGTTGTTCATTTCACTTACATTACTACTGAATGACACTAACAGACTTCTGTTGAGCTCACTTAAGAGTGGAGTAAGGGAATTTGTCCTTTTCCCAGTGATATCAGATATCAGTGTCACTATACTTATAGTGGGAGAGGAGTAGGGATACAAAAAGATTTGACTACTCCTGGAAGAAGTATTTGTCTTGTGTGCTGTCATATTTTTTATTGTAGAACATTTGATGATTTGGATCCAATACATTAAACCTCTGGAGATCCAGAATAGATTCAAATGTTTATTAAACTCATACAAGAAAAGGTAGCACTTTTCTAACATGTAAAGAGAGCTTCATCAGATTTACAGAATGTTAAACATGCTGAAATTAAAATAACTAATTGAACCATTTACTAATCAAACACTTGGGACTATTTGTTTGTTCGTATTAATTATATTATATTCAAAGAAACAGTTATCTTTTCCTTAGCCTTCTACTTTTTTAAAACAGACTTGATTGTCACTAGTTCATTTAAACCAGGTTCAATGCTTGCAGCCAAGTTTAGTTGACAAAATAATTCATTGTTGCCTAACAATAACTCTGTTACAACTTCTTTTATTGAGCTCAACTTTCCCTAAAACAAAGAATAAAAGTATTTTTAAATTATTGTTTTAGACAGAATGTATATATATATATATATATATATATATATATATATATATATATATATATGGTGTTCTATTCATGTTTTCTTATTTTAGAAAAACTGTGATCCATGATTCATTGCGCAGCTTCACGCCAGTTTTCCCTACATAAAATATGGAACGAGTTTTAAATGAAGCCTGGTATACTACTCCTGGAATTCAGAAACATTTTTGCCTCTTGCTAGACAGTTTTGTGCAAACAGCAGCCATGGGCCAGGTGGGGAAAGTCAGAGGCACATTGAGTTCAACTGCAGCAGGCAGAGAAAAGCTACAACCTGTATACTATACAAATGACAGTGTAATGACAAGGAAATGATCACAGTATGTGTGGCATTGAGAAGATTAGCTACAGGGACCTTTCAATGACCAATGGATCACTGTGGGTATATCCAGGGCATCTTCCTCAGAGATCCTCCACCATTTCCTCTATGTTATGCAACTGCTTAGGGTGTGGACCCTATGGGGTTATCATGCATCGCAGATGACAGAAGCAACACTGTGCAGGTATTTTATGCCGTAAGCAATTTTCCTGTGGTGTTGTCAATAACTGCATCCATACTGCAACAAAGGCACCATCAGAGGAGCAGGGACAACAGTAAAACAGTGGTATGCGGTACATCAACAGTTACAGTGGGGAAAACAAACAAAAAATATTAATTTAAAAATAAAGGTAATTAATAGATTTGTGGTGTAAAACTAAAATGTGGAACATAGGTAGAATACATACATAGTACACAGGTACAGTACATACATTGTAGAATAGCCAGTGTTTGTGAGTAAGACTGAAAACTATTATCAAGTACTCTAGATTTAGTATGTATACCTTATCCGCTTTCACTAGCCTGGGGAGCAATCATGGCACTGCCAACTTTGCTTGAGATGTTGCCTGATGAAGTCTTTAAAGAGGTTTTGGATGATGTGTTTTGAATGCTAGTGGGGACTGGGCTAATTAGCCATAGGAACAGTGGTGGCCATGATAGGCAGTGGCAGAGAGACAAGAGTCACCTGCAGTGTACAGGCTCCCTATGCCCCCTATCTATAATGGTGCACATCTGGCACAGGTACTCCTGACAGTCATCACCTAGGTCACATGCTACTCCAACTGGTTCAGCTATGGCTTTATTAGTCTCTTCCTGAGCTCATAAAATGGCTAAAATGTCCCTACAGAAACAATGTGCAGCAACTATAGAGGCACAGAGCTCAGGAGGGGTACAGTACCCATGGCATGCTCAGCCACCTCCTCACCCTCAGTGGCAGCTGGCAGCAACCAAGGATGACTCTGCTGCTGGGGATGAGATGCTCCCTAGGCTGATGACTTGGCCTCATTCTGTCTTTGGGTGGTAACTTGGATTTTTGGGGTAAGTTGCACATTCACAGAATCTGTATCCATGGAAGGTGGTGAGATGAGGCTACCACATTACCCAAGTCTACCACTGATACCATGACCCTTGATAGCTCTGGGATTTGGATGCCCCCACAGCGTCCAGACAGTTTCCCAACATCAGATAAGCCTATATCCCTGAATGATGAACCAGATAACTCAGCACCTGTGAAAACAAATAGGCATTACCTAATTTATGAATAAATCCTTCACCAATAGGTACAAGCATGCAAAATCTGAAGGTAATGCTACTCAATGCTAGAAGTCTAAACCTCAAAATGCACTCTCTCGAGGCACTCCTAAAAATGGAGAACATCGATATCTGTGCAGTAACTGAGACCTGGTTCAAGGATACAGAAAGCACCCCTGCAATACCAAGCTACAACTCTTACCACACTTTTCGACCACCAAACCAGGACCGAAATACTAAAGGTGGAGGAGTGCCAATATTCACCAAGGATATTCACACCACCAGGCTAGTTGCCCAACACAATGCATCTGAAATTCTCCAGGTGCAACTAACACTAGGTAAGACTGCAATCCAAATTGTAGCTTGCTACAGATCCCCCACCATACCCCAATATTCTCACTACACCTTTCTAAACATACAGGAAAATATTAAGATAGAACCAAACACCCTAATACTGGGTGATTTTAACTACTCTGCCATTAACTGGGAAAACTACTCATGTACCAACACCTTTGCCCAACGGTTCTTGGAATTCATAAATTCCAACGCCCTGGATCAACTAATCCATAGTCCCACCAGGGGCTCCAATATCCTAGACCTGGTCATTACCAACATGGGAAATCGATGCTCCACACCTATGGTCACCCCCTCGTTAGTCAGGTCTGACCATAAGCTAATCACCCTTAACATCCACATCCCACCCCCACCCCCCAGTAAGGAAACCTCCATAAAAAACTTCTCCAAAGCCAACTTCATGCTACTCAAGTCAGAAGTGACAAACTTCATGACACCCATGCAGACGGGAACTGAAAGTTCAACTGCTGAATCCTACACTAAGGCACTGTATGAGCACATCCACTCATGCATGAATCGTGCCATCCCAAATAGAACCAAGATGCTCTCATCCAAAAAAAGGAAGCCAATCTGGTAGTCCCCTGCCATAAACAAACTTTACAACAAAAGGAAGAAACTGTTGCAGAAAACAGGAAAATCCCAGGATGCAAAAAACTCCCTTACCAGCCTCAGTAAGAAACTGAGATACCTCATAAAATCCTCCAAAGCTAGTTACGAAAATAAAATTGCCAAAGATTCCAAAGACAACCACAAGGCATTCTATAACTATGTCAAGAATCTAAATGGCAATGCTCAGGTCTGCTCTGAGCTAAAACAGAATGGCATTAAATATACTGATCCCAAGCATATTGCCAATATCCTAGCAGATCAATTCAGTGCCAACTTCATCCCCCTCTCACCCCCTAAATGGCCCATCTCAATATAGGAAGATTGCCAAATTCCGGTAATAATGGCCACACAGGTACAAAACACACTCTCCAAAGCTAAGAATATAGCATCAATGGGACCAGATGACATCCCGGGTTGTGTACTACATGAACTACAATATGAACTGGCACCTTACCTAAGTGTCATGTTTAATCATAGCCTCACCTCAGGTTTCATGCCCACTGAGTGGCGCAGAGCTACAGTTATCCCACTCCACAAGGGGGGATCCACCTTGGATCCTGGAAACTGCCATCCCATCAGTCTGACGAGCCTTATCTGCAAGGCCATGGAGTGTATTATCATGGAACTTATAAACAAAGACATTGGCAACCTTCAAACACTGGACCCCACCCAGTTTGGGATCATGAAGGGCCGGTCTTGTCTCCTGAACCTGATTGACTTCTTCAAATCAGTCTCCAGAGCCATGGACAAGGGTAAGGTAGTCCACACAGCCTATCTAGACTTTGCCAAGGCCTTTGACACCATCCCCCAGTCTGGAATCATAGATAAACTTACTAAGCTGGGCATTAATCCCTAAGTCACCCAATGGTTTGCTAACTGGCTTACTGATAGAACCCACACTGTAAAAGTAGCCGACTCCAAATCCAGCTCCAGACAAGTGACAAGTGGAGCACCTCAGGGTTCAGTCCTGGGACCGCTCTTGTTTGGCATCTACTTCTCTGAAGTACAGGCCAACACTAAGGGACTCTGGCTAAAAAAGTTTGCAGATGACTGCAAACTGGGAGCCATTATTGAATCCCCAAATGATGTGGATACTCTACAAAAGGGCCTTACAGAAATAGATGCTTGATGCCAGAGCCATGGTCTCAAGCTCAATGCCAAGAAATGTATAGTTATCCCCACTGGTAAAAAACATGTACCTGTGAATTACCATATAGGTGGCAGTATACTAAACACCGAAAGTGTGATAAGAGACTTAGGGACAGAGGTGGACAGTGGTCTCTCCTTCAATAACCACATCGCCACAACAGTCAGGAAATCCTTCTATGTTGCACACCTCATCACTAAGGGCTTTTCATCCAGAAAAAAAGGAGGTCATTGTCCCACTGTACTCATCCCTCATTAGACCCATTATAGAATACAACGCCCCGTTTGGTATGTAACTCTCAAGACATCTGCAAAAACTGGAAAGGCCACAGAAATACCTCACTAAAAGAATCACAGGCCTAAAGCAGATGCCCTATGCTGACCACCTTAAAAAACTCCAGCTATACTCTGTCGCATTTCGTATACTCAGAGGCAATCTCTGCTTAACATACAAGGCCATGTCAAACCCAGAGCTGTTGGACATGCTACACTTAAAGAAATCCCAGTCCCTCAGAGCCACACGCACCAGGGATCTAAACCTTGTCATCACAATAAACAAAACATGCTGGAGGGATAGGTTCCTGACCCAAGGACTCCCCAGACTCTGGAATAGATTGCCCATACATGTCAAGCAGAGTGCCTCTTTGGCCCTCTTCAAAAGGAACCTTGACGATTGGATGGGAGAAAGGAAATTCACCCCGGGGATCACATCAGTCACCCTGCTAGACAGGGGTCCAGGGGAGTAAATGGTGTGGGAAGAAATAGCCAGGGAATTGTTATGGCTAGGCTTGTATAGTCCCTAGGTCTGATAGCCTAGTACCAACCTATGAACCTATGAACCTATGAACATCAGTAGTCCAGTACCACTACTTCTATATACAGAATGCTATGTAAAAATATGGTTTATATATCTTTAGCAAACTGCCTTGGCTCCTCTATGCCTGCTATTCCTGTGATAACAAAGAAGCCATGTTTGCACTTGCATATCACTGACATGAACACGTACTGCAGATAGTACCACATGTTCAGAGTATGCCCCTGGGGCATCATCAACAGATATTTGAGGTGCCCCTTGCAATTCAGTGCCCAAGTACAGCACTTCACCAAGGACTCCTCAATCATCTGATCCCCCAGACAGAGATGCCAGGAACTCCTCTGTGTCTGTTACTGGTGACTCTTGCTGTGACACCTCCACCTGTGGCCCTCCATTCCTGTGCCATCCAGATTCCCTTACTCCCTACCTGTGCAATCATGCCTGTTACACTTCTATTTACCTGCTCATAAGTCCAATTTTGTACACAGACAGTACTGATGGCCTCTATAAGGTCCCACTTGACACACACATACACACACACACACACACACACACACACACACACACACACACACACACACACACACACACACATGGGAGGCCCTGCCAAGATACTGGAGCACCCACTGATCATGCTCGTGGAGGGCCTGCAGCAGGATGTAATTTCTGTCTCAAAGAATTTACTCTTTCAGAAACAATCAGCATTAGGTATGACATCTTGAAATTGTAAAGACATATGCATATAAGCTGATGGCAGATCATACATAATATACCTATACAAAACTGCCCAATGTTGCACTGCAAAAATGATGGGGGAGTAACCATGTGTATGGCTGCCATCTATGTGACAGTGGTATGTATGGTGTATTTCTGGGTGTTACTCTGACGCAGAGCAGAGGGATCACACTACCTTGAGAAGGAAACTTTGTAGACCCACGGCTGAATCTAGGAAAGCTAATGTGTTCCGTATGTCCATGGGCCATATATGGCCTCCCTATAAACTGTGAAGGGTTACAACGGTGATGCCATGCATCTTATCACTTGATAACTGAGCAAGTGCTACAAACCCAGCAGAGGATTTGACTAACAGAGTTCAACAACCCCATTCCCTCCATCGGTGATATACTCATTGCTAGTCAAATACAGTATGCCTGTTCCTACAGCAAACCCAAACAGTAAAGGTCACAGGAGAGTTTGTGTGTGTGCGGCCAACAGGTAAGCTTGGATCTACAAGATATTACACAGAACATGTATGCAATCCCCTACTATTATCCACATACATCCTCCCACAGGGACATGTTTGGAGGATTTTAGTGCTCTCTCTACCAAAGAACAAGCACAGTTCAGATATGAAAAGCTCAGGTGCAGTTGTAAAAAGAGGATAGCCATAAATGCTAAAAAGCTGCAAAATATATCTTCCCTACAGTGATCTCTAAGGTATGTAAGGTAGTCAGTTATGTTTACTGCAAATCTGCAGTTCATTGGAACAGTGGACTTCAGGCACTATATGGACACACCACTCAGTCTCAATTTGGAAGAATATAGAATAAAATGTCTACTCCATGCATGGCTCTGGAATGTGTAGGTTGGTGACCCCAAAGTCACACAATAGTACAACACTCACAGCTATCAAATTGTCAGAAGCATAACTAAGATGGGGCTAATGGGCAGCAGCGTGGGCACAAGGTTTTACAGAGTGCAATCCGAAGATCCTGATCAGTCTTCATTACATACCAGCATTTAAAAATAAATGCCAGTATTTGATTTGTGGTGAAAAATGAATAACTGTAGCCTTCAGTGTATGGCATAAACTGTAGCAACTGCTTGCTACAAAATGTTGCAAGTATTTGCTACAGTTTCAGTGCTTCATTTTAAAAGGATAAAATAGCTTTTTTTAATTACTCAACATAAAGATGAGGGGGAATGCCAAATCAGGGACATTACCAAGTGCAAAAGTAGCTAGACCCACCTCTGTATCAGTACTCTCTTCAGATAAGCATGCATTACATATAGGACCCACACAGTATACTACCCAGATTTCAGATGTAACCCTCCCTAACATTTGTGAGGTACTCAGCCTCAAATAGAACACCTTCCAAGATTTTCATAAGTACACTGAGCAGGAAACACCCAGTTCTCTGTCTACACCTGGACCTGTGCTACCTGCATAGTACAAAAGGAAACAAATTTCAGTGTTTTTAGTGAACTTGCCCCAATACTTCAGCTCCACTTTGTCTGCAATGGCAGTAAACCCAACTCCTGTTTACAGTTCACCACACAATATGCAACACTGTTGGTTTTTACACCCATTAGCTTATCCTGCAGTATCACATGTTTATGTAGTTCATCAAATAACACACAAATAAAGCATATGTAGTACAGCAAAAGTCAAAATGAAACCAGTTCCAATTCATTTATGTCTCTTTAAGCCTGCATACCTTGTACACCTTCAGCTTTATCTTGGGAAAAGCAGCTCCACAGGTTGCTTTCATGCAGTCTTCCATAGTGCAGCAAGTGAAGCAATAGCCATGGCTGCTTTTATTGCACAGGTTTGAAGGTCTTAGTATGCTAATGAGCCTAATTCAAGCACTGCCATTACAGCAGCAAGCCTATCTCAAGTGAATGTTCCTGAATCACACTTCTACCTTATCACGCAATTCACCTTTATCACATTTAGAGACTCAGTCATCTTTGTGCACTCTAATGAATACCTGTGAAGTGCACTGATCGGGCATGGATGGATCAATAACCTCAGTGGGGATGTGAGGAATATCAGTGTACTTTTATGTTTTTTATAGCAAAAATCACGACATACGTTTGCACTGCAATGTTGGTTCATTCTTTACAAGCAAGTGTTCACATTCAAACACTATCATGCCACACCACCTATTTTCACACTATGCAAGAGCAGCATCACGACTGGCCACACGAATAAGGTGTCACAAGATGCATGTCATGTGTTTATAATAGCAGTGTGTGTCTCCATAAGAGGCAACCATTTTTCTTTGAATTGTGACCTACTGAATGGTCAAGGCTTCTAAGTGCACTAAAGATGGCAGATCTCACAGGTGGTATACAGTATGTTATGTACAGAGACCACCAAAAGTACCTGCATGGGGACTTTTAGAAGGGTCCCCAGTAGAAAGTGGATGCATGTCAGGGCAATCACTACTGCTAATTGTATAACCACTCTGGAGAGCAGTGCTTGCCCCACTGCAACGACCTGAGGAGGTGCCATCCTTTTCTTCTGAGCCACTGGAAAGAAGACATCAGAGAGACAGCGAGTGCTCCAGAGATATATTTTAAGTATGCAAGGCTGATCACTGCACAGTTATTGCCTATATAGTTAAATTGGCTTGTGCAGGGCATTTAATTGGTGTGTGTTGTACTTGCTGTTCAGGGTTTTCAGCTCAGGAAGAGATTGCAGAGAAGGAGCTGCTGTACCAAAGGAGAATGTTGCATCTTTCCAGACAAAAGGGTTAGAATGATTACTGCTGTGTTATTGATTAGTTAGGTATTTCAGGGCAGCATTGATTTACCCACTGCTGTAGCATGTATAGTTTTCTGTGACACACATCTGTCACTGATTTATGTACAGAATGACACAACTGACATATGATGCTTTGCAAAACCATATGGACACTGGACTTATGTGCTGGGTGATGCCTGTCTTGGTTTGCTTGGACAGCATACCCAATGTTTGACATGCAGGGATGTTGCTATAGTCTTGGAGGATGTGGAAGGAAGTGTTGCATGTCAGCATCTTAACCATACAACATCCCATCTTATGTCCATGCTAGTGACACCTTCACCTGGCATACCATTAGCAATTGTGGCATAGCCCTCGTCTATCCTTTGGCACATACCAACTTACATTATGGTAGCTGCCAAGCATCAAGCTTTCTGTATTGGTAAAAAATACTTGTCTGCCTTTGGTATGCTTCACTGGCTTCATAGGCAAGGGGGGCCAATCCATCCCTGCCTATGGCCCCATTTGACCATGATCCAGCTCTGCACTCAGTGCTCTGTTTTGGTTCTACTTCAATGGAGAAGATTGTGATATCATACATCTGTGGATGATACTCAGCATTGCCTCTCTTAGTACTTTCATACAGAGTCGTCAGGCTGCATTTAGCTCAAACCTGTTTGATTTCCTGTTTCATTACTGTACATAACTGCCTGCTTAACATGCTTAAAAGATTATGAAACATGGCTTTGTCTCCAAAACATCTACCATTTATGCAGAACCAGCTACATAGTTAATAGGATTCATTACTGATTTTAGATCTTCTGACCATAATAATAGCTTGTGTTATGTTTTAAAAAGAAAGGTTTTTGTACTTTCCTGGTTACTTGAAAATGTTGCTGAACTTTGTTTGCAAACACCGTGATGATGTTAGAGGTGAACCACAATGTATTTTAAAATATGAAATAAGAGACAAAACAATAGTTGCAGTGATGTCATTTCTACAAGCTTTACTTTGATTGTGTAAAATGTACAGAAAACTAAACAAGATGATGTAAGTATAGGGCTCCAAATACGGTTAAAGACATCAATTATTTAAAGATGTATGCATATTTGTTCTAATTCTTCTTTCGGCTTTTCCCGGTTAGGGGTCGCCACAGCAGATCACCTGTCCGTTCATGATCGGCAGTGGAATTTTACAGTGTCGAGTTGCCAGCCCAGTGCCCAACCTTCCACAAAAGGCACACACACACTCACACCCAGGGGCAATTTAGAGTGTCCAATCCACCTACAGCATGTCTTTGGGATATGGGAGGAAACCGGAGCACCCAGAGGAAACCCACGCAACAACAGGGAGGACATGCAGACTCCACACAGAAGGCACCCCAGCCGAGAATTGAACCGGAGAACCTCTTGCTGTAAGGTGGTAACGATAACCGCTGCACCACCACGGCCACCCTATGTATTCATATTTGTTACTTACTCCTTTTCCAGAAACTAAATGATTTTCCATTTCTTTGGAGGCAGACTCTATTCTATGTAAAAATAGCTACATCTTAAAGTCACTTTAGTACTATACCTTTCAGATATCACTTCATTTTATGATTTGGTGCATTTCATCAAGGATTCCCAGTTGATGAGAGCAGTCTGCTTGCATGAGAGGCAGGGCTTCTTGTTGGTACATTCTCAGCAGAAGAAACATGCCTTCATATTGTGATCCTCAGAACAGCAGGAATTCAAGTGTGAATAAGGAAAATGTGTACAAATTCTGAGTTTTTACTATTGTGGAGTATTCCTTCCCCTTCTTAAAAGTACAGTGTTGTTGGAGTTAATAGTATGTAAATAGCAGCACTGTAGGAGGTACTGATCCAGCCATGTCAAGAGGTGCAGAAGAAATTCTCTTAACATGTAACACTGAGGTTTAGAAGACACTGTTTTTACCACAATGTAGTTTTCAAAGGGCTCGATTTGTTATTTAGATAGGAAGGCCTCACTGCATACCTCATCCCGTAGGTAATTAATAGGCCATGTGTAATAGAAAATGTCTAAGACTTAAGATAAATAAAAAACACTCTTATTGATGCCTGTCTGATGACCATTCCAGCAGCTGATGAGGCAGAGAATCTTCTGGTAAGCAGTTATGCAGATTAGCAAAACGTGCAACAAGAATATCCCTTCTTTATGCATCGAATAACTGCAGTCTGGTTTCAGTATAATCAGTATAGCTACAGATCTTTATTACTGGAAATACGTAGCTATTCCAATTACTGAAGTTTGTGTTTTAGTATTTCAGTGACTTTCAATTCTTTCAGCTCATGAATTGTCTGGATATCTGGCTGGCTTTGCTAGTAATCATCTAAACCCAGAACACAGTAAATTCTGTAGTCTGCATTGTATCAATGTACAAGGAATATCTTCATCTGGTGACTTTTTCAGCAGTTCATCTGGACTTTCTGGTATTATAACCAGTTCTAGAAATGTCTCTTGGCCTTGGGTCACCTTTTTGTGTATCTCTGTGTATACTCAGTGAACATCCACCTCAACAATTCTGAAGGCATCCCACTCACAAACACATGCTGGTTCTTGATTTCATGTAGTCACTATGAGATGTATTTATAGGTTCATTAGTGATTTCTAGGTGAATTACCCGTCATTATTTGTACCCGGAGCCTTCCGATAAGGCCTGCCCAACTCACAGTCCTCCAACTCAATCAATCCAACAACCTCTGCCTCCCAGTCAGCTGGGACTACAGGCGCACGCTACCGCACCTGGCACCCCCAGGGGGCCTTTTAGCCTACCCATGCTTTCCAAATGTACCTGACAGGTTTTGATATCCTAGGGTTATTTTAAGGGGTATATGTAGACTTGGGCATGGGTGGTCAAGTATTTACAGGCTGCCTCTGTCTACTAGCAACATAGGTGCCAGGCCAGGGGTACATTTCCAATTCCCCATCCACTACAGGTTCATAGGTGGAAGAAAATTCATTTTAACTGATATACTGTACCCTTAACTTTCTAACCAGTTACCAGTTTCCATTTGGATCAGTAATGACTTTTGCTACTCAAATTTCTTCAAAACAAAAGCTTCTGGCTGTTTTCTATTGGAACTCTGATGAACTTTCACGTTATCTTCTTCATTAAATGAATAGGTATGTCTGACCACAGCAAGATTTCTGTCTTGACTGATTCTGTTAAAGTTTATCTTGTACCTAAATTAAGTTTTCAGGAGTAAACAAAATATTAAGTGCAGGATTTCTTCTTTATAATATATGCACATAAGTAAAAGAGCAGGTGAAAGACCAATGTCTGGCAGTGAAACTTTTCTATATTCCAGCACAGGTTAGTGTGAATGTGCTAAACAGTCACTGATAATGCTCTGAGATTCCTTCATGAGGTTTTTGACACTGTACACTTCCATCTTCACCTTAAAATTTATCTTGCAGTTCATTGACCACACATCTACTCATAGTATCTGCTAATTTCTAACCTCTGGAAATTTTGAATAGTTGTCAACACAGATCAGAAATATACTCTTTTGATATTGAAACAAATCAGTTCCCGCCTTACTCCATAATCATCCTCTAAGTGAATACAGACCATTTCTTTGCCTGGATTATTACTGTGAATTAAGCATAATATACAGTAAAGTTTTGAAACTCTTATTCTCTTAGTAGATGCATACAACCAAAATAATGCATTTCAGGCTCTTTCTTTATACTTGGCAGTGCCTGGGACTATTTGATTCTTGCTTTTCCTTACTTAATTGATTTATACTGTTTATCTGTTTTAAACAATAAGAAGGAGTTCGCAGTGGTGGTGCTGTGGTAGTGTTGTCGCCTCACAGTAAGATGCTGTCCGGTTCAATTCTCAGCTAGAGCATCTTCTCCGTGGAGAGATTTGTGAATGGGCGTACCTTCGTTGAAGGTTGTGTGTCAGGGCTGGTAACTCGGCACGTAAAAATCAACTACCATTCATTAGCGGACCGGAGTTCTGTTGTGGCGACCCCTAACCGGGAAAAGCCGAAAGACACAACAACAACAACAACATCTGTTTTAAACAATAAGCCATATCTATAATCACTTCTTTACCGCAGACATCTGTTCATGCCAACATTTCAGACTTTTTAATGCATTTGATTATTAGGATCACTCTCAGTGCATTTATGAAAGTCTTAATTTATTTTCTGTCACTGTAACTACAGTGGAATTATCCAACTAGCAGTCCAGTAGTTCAACAGATAGCACTGTTGCTTTTGGTACAATGTGGTTGCATTAATTTTCCAGTACTGACACTGCAGTACAGTATAAGTAGGGTGCTAGACTACTGAATGCGCCATCCTTCTGAAAAGACATTAAAAAACCAAGGCCCTATCTGCCTGAGTTGTTGATAGCTCACTTGGATACAAAATATCTCTGGTACTTGATGAAAACAACAGGGAAGCTCCCCATGTCCTGGCCAAAATTCCCTTGGTCATTATAAATACCAGCTTGGGTCTCCTCTGAAAAGAGGTCATTGGCTCAGTAAGACTAACCCTTTCAACAAAGTATAAACAAAATTAATGTTCAGTTTATCTTCAAGAATATTGTCTTTGCTGCAGAATATAAATGACTTAGGATTTATGCTGTATGCATTTATTTTCCTGGCTTATAACTCAGAATTGAGTCATATTTCACTTTCACTCTGATCTCTGTAAACTCTAGTCACCCCTATTAGTGTTTTCCTGGAAGTGTGTACACTAAATAATTCTCTCTGCAAACCTGCCAAAATGCTTTACAAATGAGAAATTCTGCTACTCCCCATTTCTAAACAATGTCACCCACCTTCATAACCTCATCCAAGAATCTCTGCACTCATTTGAAAAATGGCTAACTTCCAACCAATTGCTACTTAACACTAAGAAAACAAAATGTCTCCTATTCCTCCCTAAATGTCTCCTGCATCATAAAGCTACTTTTACTGTGTGCTCCCTTAACAACACAATCATCTCCGTTGAACGCCACACCAAATTGCTAGGAATTATTATCGATGACCAACTAAAGATCGATCTCTATATTCAGCAGTGCATCAAAAAGGCACATCAAAAGTTAGGCCTGCTATATAGGCATAAAAATCCCTCACAGATGTCTCTAGGCTCTCTCTTGCACAACCACACGTATTATAATTATTGTAATTTTAGTTATAATTCTGTCATGTGATTACTTTTGCTACTTGTACTTTTTGGATCTTTTCTCCTCGGGCCTCCACTGAAAAAGGGCTGCTGTCCAGTCAGACTAACCGGGTCAACAAATGTCAAATAAATAAAGATTTCTACAATGGCAACAATATCCTTGGCAGTGTTAGTGGTGCCCTGTACAATGGCTTTTCGAATTACTTACAGTCACTCTCTACAGACACTTTTAATCATAAATGGACTTATGGATTTTTTTACAACCACATACTATTGCTAGTAGCTCATTTTTCCATCTGAACATATTTTACAAATAGTCAGCAAAGGATTTGAACCCACAAAGTCAGTTTATTATCTTGTGCAACGTACTGTTTCACTTTCACTCTCGTTAGCATCTACTGGCTTATTAACATCAAAATATTCTATTGTGGCACGTCTGTCATTATTTAAGTAATTCAATGTTTTTTTCTTGCTGTGTGCTTCAGTACCATTTAACATCTTGTTCCAAAAATGTCTGTAATAGTGCAATTGTTTCTGATATATTCAAAATAAGTATTGATGGATACTGCAGCATGCCTGTTGAAGGTATTTGTACCATGTTTTGACATTCTCACTGCCTAATTTCAAGACCTCTGTAACTCTAATGTTATACTTATATTTGTTAAGATTTAGGTTGTGCTATCTCAACCTTTCCATCATCTCAGTCATTTTTTATCACTGATCACACTCTAAGCTAATACCTTTCCATCATCTCAGTCATTTTTTATCACTGATCACACTCTAAGCTAATACCTTTCCATCATCTCAGTCATTTTTTATCACTGATCACACTCTAAGCTAATACCTTTCCATCATCTCAGTCATTTTTTATCACTGATCACACTCTAAGCTAATACCTTTCCATCATCTCAGTAATTTTTATCATTGTGGGTTCTATCACACTCTAAGCTAATACCTTTCCATTGGGTGACATAGGGATTAATGCTCAGTCATTTTTATCACTGATCACACTCTAAGCTAATACCTTTCCATCATCTCAGTCATTTTTTATCATTGATCACATTCTAAGCTAATACCTTTCCATCATCTCAGTCATTTTTTATCACTGATCACACTCTAAGCTAATACCTTTCCATCATCTCAGTCATTTTTATCACTGATCACACTCTAAGCTAATACCTTTCCATCATCTCAGTCATTTTTTATCATTGATCACACTCTAAGCTAATACATCATTGATAATGTTAACAATTCTATCAAGCAATGATCCCTTTAATTATTTTTACCCCTGTGTCTGGGCAGACACACAGATGACAAAAATCCTACACGCGAGAAATTCAGGTCTTATGGCACTAACAAAGATGCATGACACAGCATATAATTAGAATGCCTGATATAAGACAAAGTTACATATTACCAATATATAAATTACACAATAATCTCTATATGATCCAAGCACTGTAACCTATTGTATTAGAGAAAGTCACACAAGGTATTTTTAAAATATGTGCCTAGCCAAAAAAAGCAGAGAAGTGACACTGTAAATGTTTTATTTCCCAGCAGTCTCCAATAAAATTCCATACCCCGTGCTGGATATTTATTGGGATTTGTTTACCGGGAAAGTTCACTAGGCCAAACAGAGCCCATTTTCAGTGGAGGTCCAGGGAGAAAATCTCCACATGGAACACAAATAGAATAGATACTACATCAAGGAATATATTTTGAGTATATATAGGACCAATGGAGGATAAGATTTCTAAACAGTAGAACAATAGAATAGAATATAGTAGAATTTATATTGTATTCCAAAAAGCAAGATAGACAGCTTTGCTTAGGACTTTGCATGAGATGGAAAATAGTAAAATACTTATTTTTCAAATACTTTTTTTAAATGTATCTGGATAGCTAAGGAATCCTAGCCTTTTAATTTTCTTTGATAAAAAATGTTGAGGGCTTTCAAAATAGGAAACATGTCTGTTAAGACAAATGCAAATAAGAGTGTTATATTCGATGATTGGTATAAAAGGTAGGAATATAGGAGACTAAGACCTCTTTGGATTTTGAGGCTATACACGGATAAACTGCTCAATAAAAAATATTGCTTGCTGTAACTGATTTGTGATGAACAAATTTCAATGAATTGCATCCTGTTGTACCCACCCAAGACCCACTCCCTTATGCTGCTCATGTGAACTGTTCATAGTACTGCTCACCTGTTTCTTTGATATTATACTTCTCCACACACAAACACACACACACACACACACACACACAATCACACACACCTTTTTTCTATATTATGCACCTTATGCTCATATGTACTGCAGAAGAAGCAATAAGGCTGAACTGTAAGTTGAAAATATCTACCCCTACAATTGTCCTGTCCAGACAAAAACAGATATTGTACTTATCTTCTAGCAGCTATACCTGCAAAATCCTTCTGTTGTTGCCTGTCTCCCTATTGTAGCATTTATAAATCCCGTCTCCCTATCAATAGATCTCCATGTTGCCCCATATTTGGCATAGCTGTCTGGGCAGAATCATTGATCAAATCAATACAGTTACTGGACAATATATATATTTTTTACAAAAACAACATATCTTTACATAGTCCTAAATAGACATTGCTTTGGTAATAAAGTTTCATTGGCCTCTACCTGCAGTAATAAAATTCTTGGCTGTCCAAGATCCTTTGGCATCTGATTCAGAATGAGTCTCAGCTGACACCATCTCTTTCACATTGTCCCGTCCAATTAAGGTGCCAGGTGTTATGTCATATCCTAGCTGCTTCACTCCTGGGTAGAATTGGGTCCTCCTTTCTGCTCAGTATGGTAGAGAACCACCAACCAGTCATACTGGGTTTGGAGCTGTAAAAGAGGATAGTGTTGGTAAATGATATCTATCTCCACTCCCCAGATTTTTTTAATTTTCCTTTCACCCTGCATTTCTTTTCTATTTCCCTCATATTTTCTCTCTTTTCTTAACTAATGTACTATCAATAAAAAGGATTCTATAAGCATTGTGTAATCTTAACTCATTTTGATCTAATATTGTATAAGTAAGCTCTTGACTACCATCTCCTTATCCTCTTAATGAGGTCCATTGTAGACTCATTCCTTGCTAAATTTGAGGCCCTACCAGTTCTAAAGGAAAGTGTTACAAAATATTTTAGATCAATCACCTTTTCATAAATGCCTTCTTCAGCAACCTGTAAAAAATGGCTTCTCTCATGGGGTGCATTACTTATTGATACAAACCCTTGTTGCTCCCTCTGTAAATGACATAAAGACTTTGCTCACCTGACTAGGCAAGTAAACTCCAGTTCATCTGTTTGTACTACTATCACCTATTGCTCTTTATCTTATTAACCTCCTTAGGTTGACTGAACCATGATAGACATGTCCTTGCTGACTACTGTGTCCCCCATATTAGTATTTTAATTAACTCTTCCCTTGCCAAAGAGCTCAGTTCCTCTGAGAACCTGTGATACAATAATGTGACTTGTGGATCCTAAACTGCATAGACATTACATGTGGGAGTGGGTCTGTGCATTCCTTCTGTGAGCATTGAAAGTAAATCCCTACCCATCAGTTGCCCAATCCACCTGTGGGGCCCTAACTAAGTACCACATTAACAACTACAGTGAAATGGCTTATTTCAGGCAAAGCTTTTTAACAAACTCCAGGCATGACTTGCAAGCTGTAGTGTATGCTTTTCCAGAGGTTATATTAGATAAACGAAAGTTTATCTTACAGAACACTCTCATGATCAAAAATCCCGGACCTCAAACTCGATGTTGCGGGGGGCTGCAACCCCCACCCCCCGCACTAAATATATATATATATATATATATATATATATATATATATATATATCAACTCCGAGATCGCACTACAGTGAGGAAAGGGCAAATATATTCTTATCTTCACTGTACCACAATCTCACAAAAAGCATATCGAGGTCCAGGATTTTCGATTATAAGAGCGTTCGGTAAGATAAACTTTTGTTTATCTAACAGAAACCCCTTTTCTAGTACTAGAGGCTCATGATTCCATAATCAACTGGCCTGTTTGATACCACCAATCAGTTATGCCTCCTGGACTTTCAAAATGGGTGCACAGTGATCAACACCTTAACTTCAGCTCTCTGAGTTTGAAAACAGAAATTGAGAAACAATAGTCAGTGACATTTGTCAGCCTGAGTAAAATTCGGTTAGTGGCTAGTGAGTACACTGCCTGGATGCCTGCAAAGAAAAAACTAAGAGGGCCCAAAAGAAAATCATCTAGAAAAGGTAAAGAGAAAACAGTGATTGGGCAGAATTCTGCAGCTGTTCAGCAAAAACGCTGCTCATCCTTCAGCTTTGGTGCAACACATGACTTCCAGTAAGCTAAAGTAAAAAAAATGTTTGAATCTCATAATTGCCTCTCAACATTTCATACAGTGTTCTATGTGTGAGTACCACAGGCTA
Organism: Protopterus annectens; assembly: GCF_019279795.1. Lineage (NCBI taxonomy): Eukaryota > Metazoa > Chordata > Ceratodontiformes > Protopteridae > Protopterus > Protopterus annectens. The sequence goes on from NC_056732.1 coordinate 1,650,999,183, forward strand.
TCTCAAAATCACAAGAAAACATTACCATTTCAAATAAAAATGTGTTTCTAAAATGCAGCATATTATACAGTACATACATTGCTTTCCATATAAAACTCAAAAGAACATCATTAAAGAAAAAACATTCTCACTACCAAACCTTGGAATGCTCATTTGCTGACATCACTCTGGTTTTATGAAGGTACTCCATGACCATCTGTATCTTGTTGCCCAGCCAGCTTGTTATGCTTGCCAGCATTCTGAGCTCATACCCATAAAGTTCTATCATGCAGGCTCACCATCTACCTTGAAATAAGGATGCCTCAAATATAATGATAACAAACATATTTATGCTATTCTTACCAGCTTTGCATGCAATGGTTAATCAATCACTCCCTTACAAAGACTACACGATCGATGTACTACTGTACTACTAATGGATGGAGGCTACTCCTAAATGCTTTATTCCATGTATGGGTCTTCTCAAATTATCTATGGTATGATCCAAGTTATTCTCATAAGGGGCAATATATAATTATCAACTATGGGACGGTAGGGCCAAGCTATAACCAAATGGGATAAGCTATTTTGAGTACAAACAGGAAATTAATTAGGCTTGGAATGGCATGCAGAGGCAGCTAACCTAGTCCTTACCTATGAATCTATGAACCTGGAAGACTACGCGAAGCATAGAAAGCCTTGAACTGTGAGACTTTTCATCAAAAAAGGAAGAAAAAGGCTATTATTTACAAATGTTGGAAGTGTGATGGGGAAGTAAAAGGTAATCGGGAACATTTTTTCTGAGAGTAATGAACTAGCAGTCTTTAAAGATTCCCTGCAGACTGTTCTGTCAGAGACACTGGGTAAGCAAACTGGTGTAACTAAGGAAATTATTTTTGAGCTAAGATACAGAATCAGAATTGCCTAGACATAGTAACGCCTTGTGGCTGCAAAAAAAGCAATTACTAGAAAATGGAAATCAAACAATAAAACAACTGTACTAGAAGTAGTGCACAGTGACAGAGATAAAACAACTAGAATTGGGATCTTTAGAAAAGGGTAGGAGCAAATTACATAAAAATGGGGAACAATACATGCAGAGGAGGAATGAAGTTTAAAAGAAGGCAGAATATGAATGAACTATGTAATGTTTCACTGACATTGATTGGGTACATTATTGGTGATGTATAATGTTTGCAACTAAAATTATGTCAATATGGTTTGTTTTCTTTAATATAACTGTATGACTGTCTATGTCATATGTGATAATTTAATAAAGACATTTCTTGTTTAAAACAGTTCCACAAAAATAGCTATTGTTTCAATCTTCCCTTCATATAGGTTCATAGGAACAATAACATTTCAATATATTTCATATTTCAATTATATTTTGTCACATGTGACACAAAACTGTTTTTGCACTGTTACTCTATTTTTTTAAATTGGGCGGCCACGGTGGTGCAGTGGTTAGCATTGCCACCTCACAGCAAGAGGTTCTCCGGTTCGATCCTCGGCTGGGATGCCTTCTGTGCGGAGTCTGCATGTCCTCCCTGTGGTCGCGTGGGTTTCCTCCGGTGCTCTTTCCTCCCACATTCCAAAGGCATGCTGCAGGTGGATTGGACACTCTAAACTGGCCCTAGGTGTGTGTGTGCGCCTTCTGTGGAAGGTTGGGTGCCGGGCTGGCAACTCGACACCGTAAAACTCCACTGCCATTCAATGTGCGGACAAGGTGATCCGCTGTGGCGACCCCTAACCGGGAAAAGCCGAAAGAAGAAGAAGAAGAAGAACTCTATTTTTTTTAAATTAAAAGTTACTTGTTTGTAACTTCTGCTTGGTCTAGTGTCATAGTATTACAGTTGCATTCATAATTGTGGCAGAACTATGATATACTGCAGGATCTCTGCCTCATTTACACATTTATACATCTTGAACTGCATTTTTGCCAGAACTACGGTTAATCGTAATTTCTACCTGGTTGGGTACCATTCTCTTGTAGTATTATTTCACAATTGAGGTAGTAGTGTGAGTTTTACTGCAGGGTTTGTACTTATACAAACTGTTTATACTTACATTCTGTTTAGATATTCTGTTCATTTTTTGCCTGTTTAAGCTTCACTTACAGATCTTTCTGTTTGTTACAACTGCTGCTGATTTTCCTGCTTTTTGTTCGTTACATTGTTACATTAAGTACTGCTCTTCATGCTGCTACTTCCTGCTTGCTACAGTAATCACAGGTTCCCCTGTCCTAACTGTAGAAGTTAAACGACAGAATTTCTAGCCTACCTAAGATGTTAGACCTGTAGTACAGTGTCATAGTGGTGACAGAGAACTGTGACTTGTTACAGGTTACAGGCATCCACTAAATCATACATTCTAGTTATAAGTAACTCCATTATGAGACATACTCATGTGCTTCTTACAAGGATGAGCAAGGAAAGAGTGATGGTTAGTTATCTGTCTGGTGCCAGGATCGGTCAGATCATATGTGCACTCATTTCCTTTAAGAAGTAACAGTATGATTCTTTCATAATACATGTGGTTGTCAGTGACTTGTGATGTACCTCCTTGAACTATATAAAGAGACACAATAGAGCTCTCAGATTGTGTGTCCCAGCCACGTATGAGCCTAGCATTGAACAGCATGCTACCTTCTCCAAGAATCATGCCACAATATGAGCAAAAAACAACTGACTTCAATAAGTGGCTTTGTTGTTGGTGTCATTCGAATGGGGTCAGTATTTGTTAGCTTTGGAGAACATGATGCTTAGTCATGGATGGCCTGTACCTGTTCCCACTAGGCCTGCAAAAATTGGCAAAGACATAATCCACCCACCATGGTGCATTTTCTTTGCAATGCCAACTACCAATATAATGAAACAAGCAAAGGAAAATATGAAGGTGTCACTGATCAATGCTATGAACTAAACAAGAAATTCCACTCCCTACAAGCCCTCCTCACCATGAAGGAAGTAGATGTCTGTGCGGTGACTGAGACAGGGTTTAAAATGTTGGAGAGCACTCTTGCTGTGCAGAGCTATAATGCCTTCCACACTCTTCTACCAGCCACTGTGCTGAAAAAAAAGGTGGAAGTGTCTAAATATTTATTCGGAGCAGACTTCCATCAAGGCTGGTTAAACAGCATGATGCACTAGATATAGTTTCTTCATGTCCAAATCATCATCAGAAATTTCCCTTACCACATATTGGTCAGCAATAAAGCTCCTTCTATTACCCAAGAAAGCTGAAATGCCTATCTACAAGAACCACAGTGACTCAATATTAAACCCAAAATCATTTTCATCGGAGATCTAAACTACCCAGATATAGACTGGGATACATATACCACCACAAGTATGCAAGCACAGTGCTGGACTTTGTCAATATAAACAGCCTGAAAGAACTAGTCAGAGTACCCACTGGGGGGATAACATCTTAGACTTCGTTCTTACTAATAGGACATCTTGCTCCATTCATTGTATGTCCTTATCACTTGTTAGGTCTGACCATAAAGCCTTCTCCTTCAAAATAAAATTGAATCCTGGGATGCTTCCGCCCTGGTACCTTTAAAAATGTATCCAAGACAAACTGTCTGCTCCTAAATAATATACTGGCATACTTAAAATATCACCAAACCCATTTAACTCTACTGAATATGTGGAAACATACTGCACTAATTTATACCAGCATGTAACCAGCTGCAAAATGCATCTGTACCTTTCAGAAACAAACGAATAGAATATTACAAAAAAATAAACCCCTAGTGGTACTTTGACCTCAGCAAGCTTTGCAATGAAAGAAACAGACTATTAGTTTAAAGTGAGAAGAGCAATGCTTAAAATGATAGATCTCTCATCATTAAATTAAACAAACAACTCAGGTGCAACTCAGAGCTCATACCCATAAAGTTCTATCATGCAGGCTCACCGTCTACCTTGAAATAAGGATGCCTCAAATATAATGATAACAAACATATTTATGCTAGTCTTACCAGCTTTGCAATGGTTAATCAATCACTCCCTTACAAAGACTACATGATCGATGTACTACTGTACTACTAATGGATGGAGGCAACTCCTAAATGCTTTATTCCATGTATGGGTCTTCTCAAATTATCTATGGTATGATCCAAGTTATTCTCATAAGGGGTAATATATAATTATCAACTATGGGACGGTAGGGCCAAGCTATAACCAAATGGGATAAGCTATTTTGAGTACAAACGGGAAATTAATTAGGCTTGGAATGGCATGCAGAGGCAGCTAACCTAGTCCTTACCTATGAATCTATGAACGTGGAAGACTACGCGAAGCATAGAAAGCCTTGAACTGTGAGATTTTCATCAAAAAAGGAAGAAAAAGGCTATTGTTTACAAATGTTGGAAGTGTGATGGGGAAGAAAAAGGTAATCGGGAACATTTTTTCTGAGAGTGTAATGAGCTAGCAGTCTTTAAAGATTCCCTGCAGACTGCTCTGTCAGAGACACTGGGTAAGCAAACTGGTGTAACTAAGGAAATTATTTTTGAGCTATGATACAGAATCAGAATTGCCTAGACATAGTAACGCCTTGTGGCTACAAAAAAAGCAATTACTAGAAAATGGAAATCAAACAATAAAACAACTGTACTAGAAGTAGTGCACAGTGACAGAGATAAAACAACTAGAATTGGGATCTTTAGAAAAGGGTAGGAGCAAATTATATAAAAATGGGGAACAATACATGCAGAGGAGGAATGAAGTTTAAAAGAAGGCAGAATTTGAATGAACTATGTAATGTTTCACTGACATTGACTGGGTAGATTATTGGTGATGTATAATGTTTGCAACTAAAATTATGTCAATATGGTTTGTTTTCTTTAATATAAATGTATGACTGCCTATGTCATATGTGATAATTTAATAAAGAAATTTCTTGTTTAAAACAGTTCCACAAAAAAGCTATTGTTTCAATCTTCCTTTCATATAGGTTCATAGGAACAATAACATTTCAATATATTTCATATTTAAATTATATTTTGTCACCTGACACAAAACTGTTTTTGTACTGTTACTCTAATTTTTTTTAAATTAAAAGTTACTTGTTTGTAACTTCTGCTTGGTCTAGTGCCATAGTCTAACAGTTGCATTCATAATTGTGGCAGAACTATGATATACTGCAGGATCTGTGCCTCATTTACACATTTATACATCTTGAACTGCATTTTTGCCATAACTACGGTTACTCGTAATTTCTACCAGGTTGGGTAGCATTCTCTTGTAGTATTATTTCACAATTGTGGTAGTAGTGTGAGTTTTACTGCAGGGTTTGTACTTATACAAACTGTTTATACTTACATTCTGTTTAGATATTCTGTTCATTTTTTGCCTGTTTAAGCTTCACTTACAGAGCTTTCTGTTTGTTACAACTGCTGCTGATTTTCCTTCTTTTTGTTTGTTACATTGTTACATTAAGTACTACTCTTCATGCTGCTACTTCCTGGTTGCTACAGTAATCACAGGTTCCCCTGTCCTAACTGTAGAAGTTAAACGGCAGAATTTCTAGCCTACCTGAGATGTTAGACCTGTAGTACAGTGTCATAGTGGTGACAGAGAACTGTGACTTGTTACAGGTTCCAGGCATCCACTATATCATACATTCTAGTTATAAGTAGCTCCATTATGAGACATACTGATGTGCTTCTTACAAGGATGAGCAAGGAAAGAGTGATGGTTAGTTATCTGTCTGGTGCCAGGATCGATCAGATCACATGTGCACTCAATTCCTTTAAGAAGTAACAGTATGATTCTTTCATAATACATGTGGTTGTCAGTGACTTGAGATGTACCTCCTTGAACTATAGAGACACAGTAGAGCTCTCAGATTATGTGTCCCAGCCAGGTATGAGCCTATCATTGAACAGCATACTACCTTCTCCAAGAATCATGCCACAATATGAGCAAAAAACAACTGACTTCAATAATTGGCTTTGTTGTTGGTGTCATTCGAATGGGGTCAATATTTGTTAGCTTTGGAGGACATGATGCTTAGTCATGATGAAAAAAAAGGTGGAAGTGTCTAAATCTTTATTCGGAGCAGACTTCCATCAAGGCTGGTTAAACAGCATGATGCACTAGATACAGTTTCTTCATGTCCAAATCATTATCAGAAATTTCCCTTACCACATATTGGTCAGCAATAAAACTCCTTCTATGACCCAAGAAAGCTGCAATGTCTATCTACAAGAACTACAGTGACTCAATGTTAAACCCAAAATCATTTTCATCAGAGATCTAAACTACCCAGATATAGTGTGGGATACATATACCACCACTAGTATGCAAGCACAGTCCTGGACTTTGTCAATATAAATAGCCTGAAAGAACTAGTCAGCGTACCCACTAGAGGGATAACATCTTAGACTTTGTTCTTACTAATAGGGCATCTTGCTCCGTTCATTGTATGTCCTTATCACTTGTTAGGTCTGACCATAAAGCCTTCTCCTTCAAAATAAAATTGAATCCCGGGATGCTTCCACCCTGGTACCTTTAAAAATGTATCCAAGACAAAATGTCTGCTCCTAAATAATACACTGGCATACTTAAAATACCCACAAAACCCATTTAACTCTACTGGATATGTGGAAACGTACTGCACTAATTTATACCAGCATGTAACCAGCTGCAAAGATGCATCTGTACCTTGTAGAAACAAGGGAATAGAATATTACAAAAAACAACAAACCCCTAGTGGTACTTTGACCTCAGCAAGCTTTGCAATGAAAGGAACAGACTATTAGTTTAAAGTGAAAAGAGCAATGCTTAAAATGATAGAGCTCTCATCATTAAATTAAACAAACAACTCAGGTGCTTAATTAAATCTACCAAACCAAGTTAAGGGTGAAAGTAGCCATCCAGGCAAACAACAATCACAAAGTCTTTTTTCAGTTATGCTTGTAACCTGAAGAACACAACACAAGAAAGGACTGAGCTGGTTTTAAACAATGTTACCTTCACTGAAGCTGAAGATATAACTAACCTACTAGCCAGTAAATTCAGTTCAAACTTTACCCCTCCCTCCCCCATCTATCTCACATGAAATATGTGAAACCTACTCTATACCAGCAATCATGCAAGACCAGGTCCCAAAAGCTCGATCAAAAGCAATAAATACTGCATCAATGACTCCTGACAATATCTTGAATAGCATGAAGCATGATTTATCCACACTCTTAACAACATTATTTAACCTTAGCCTCCATATGGCTTTTATACCAAGTGAATGGAGAACAGCAACAATTATTCCCCCACATAAGGGAGGACTTTCCACAGACTCATGCAATTATACATTCATAAATCTAAGCAGCCTTATATTTTAGGCCATGGAAAGAACTATCATGGAATTAATCAGTAAGGGCATGGGGTACTTCCAAACACTGGACCTGTCTCAGTTTGGATGCATCAAAGACAGGCCATGCTTAATCAACCTGGTGTTTTTTTTAAAGGTCACCAAAGCATTGGACAAAGGTAAACTGGTACACACCCCTACCTCAACCTGGCCAGAGCTTTTGACACAATCCCCCACTCAGGCATAATATAGTTAAATCCTTAATAAGCTAGAAATAAACCCCGTTATCACTCACTGGATTGTCAACTGGTTCACAGTTAGGATGCAGGAAATCAAAACGGGGGAAGCTATCTCCATAAGAAACTCCATTCCATACAAGCTTTCCTCACCCTAGAGAATGCTGGTGTCTGTACAGTCACTGAGACATGGATTAATGCCACAGAGAGCACCCTGCCAGTGCAAGGCTTTAATGCCTTCCACATATCGGCTTTCCTGAAAACACTGGAGAACATGAAGATCTCTCCGAACACCATTATATTGGGTGACTTCAACTACCCAAACATAGACTGGGAGCATTACTCAAGCCCCAGCACCTTAGCCCAAAGGTTCCTGGAATTTATAAACTCAAATGCTATGAAACAACTAGTCACCACTCCCACAAGAGGGGAAAACATACTAGACCTGATCATTACCAACATGGGGACTCGATGCTCCATACCAGAAGTATATCCCTCATTGGTAAGATCAGACCATAAATTAATTTCACTGGATATCCACATCCCGACCCCACCCCCAGCCCAGAAAACCACAGTGAAAAACTTCTCAAAAGCGAACCTCACACTTCTCAAAACCAAAGTGAAATCCTTCAAGGCCCCAGGGCCAGTGGAAACTATGGCCCAAACTGCAGAATCCTATATAAACGCATTCTACGGACATCTCCAGGAATGCATGGATCATGCTATCCCAAACAAAATCAAGACCCAATCATCCAAAGGCAGGCGTCCAGTCTGGTGGACCCCAGCCATAAATAAACTGTACAACAGAAGGAAGAAGCTACTACATGATAGAGCAAAATCCCTAAAAGGGAAGGCATCTCTGATCAGTACTAGCAAAAAATTACAATCCCTCATAAAATCCTCCAAGGCCAGCTTTGAGAGAAAAATTGCACAGGATACTAAAGACAATCATAAGGCTTTTTTCAGTTATGTTAGGAACCTGGGATGCAACTCCCAGACTTGTTCTGAGTTGATTCTAAACAATAAAAAATACACTGAACCTACAGACATCGCCAATATCCTGGCAGACAGGTTCAGTGCAAACTTCTCCACCCCCCCCCCAAAAGAGCAAGTATCTATCCCGGCAGAGTGCAGCCTCCCAAACATCTCTGATGCCCAGGTGAAGGCCGCCCTCTCCAAAGCAAAAAACACTGCCTCCATGGGACCAGATGGCATCCCGGGTTGCGTCCTACATGAACTCCAAGAAGAACTAATCCCTCAAGTAAAACTGCTGTACAATCTCAGCCTCACTACAGGATATGTGCCCAAAGAATGATGTACAGCAACAGTGGTCCCACTACACAAAGGTGGCGCCTCTGCGGACCCTGGAAACTATTGCCCCATAAGCCTGACTAGCCTAGTCTACAAGGCTATGGAGAGGATCATCATGGAACTCATAAACAAAGACATTGGAGACCTACAGACACTAGATCCTACCCAATTTGACTTCGTCAAGGGCAGATCCTGCCTTTTGAACCTGGTCGACTTCTTCAAAACAGTCACCAAGGCCATAGATGAAGGGAAGGTAGTCCACACAGCCTATCTGGACCTCGCAAAGGCATTTAACACAATACCCCACTCGGGCATCATAGATAAGCTATCCAGCCTAAATATAAACCCCTATGTCACAAGATGGCTCAAAGACAGAACCCACAGATTCAGAGTTTCTGGAGCCATGTCAGACTCGAAACCGGTCACAAGTGGTGTCCCACAAGGTTCTGTCCTGGGACCTCTCTTGTTCGGTATTTACTTTTCTGAGGTACAGGCCAACGTGGGAGGACTATAGCTCACCAAGTTCACAAATGACTGCAAACTGGGTGCCATAATCGACTCTCTAGCTGACAAAAACATCCTCCAAAAAGGTCTCGCAGAGACGGATAACTGGTTCCAGAGCCATGGTCTAAAGCTAAACGCCAAAAAGTGTATAGTCATACCCTTTGGCAAAAACAATGTACCCACAAATTACCACATAGGTGGTAACCCATTAAGTACAGAGAAAGTAATTAGGGATCTGGGGACCCAAGTTGATAGCAATCTCTCCTTTGACAACCACATTGCCAAAGTGGTTAGAAAGACCTTCTACATAGCCCACCTCATCATGAAAGGATTCACATCTAGATCAAGAGAGGTAATCGTGCCCCTTTATTCATCCCTCTTCAGGCCTATCATAGTATACAATGTTCCATTTGGGATGTACCTTACCCGACACCTGCAGCAATTAGAAAGACCCCAAAAGTACCTCACCAGAAGGATCAAGGGACTCAGACAGATGCCATATGCTGCTCGGTTAAAAAAACTCCAGTTCTACTCAGTTGCATACAACCTACTTCGAGGCGATCTATGCCTGACATATAAAGCTATGTCCAACCCAGAATTAATGGACATGCTCCACCTCAGTAAAATTAAATCCCTTAGAGCCATGTGCTCGAGGGACTTGAACCTCAGCACAGAAATAAATAGAACATGCTGGAGGGACAGATTCATAACCCAGAGGCTCCCTTCGCTCTGGAATAGAATTCTAATTCATGTTAGGCAGAGCACCTCACTGACTCTCTTCAAGAAGAATCTTGATGAGTGGATAAGGGATCATAGGTTTGTCCCAGGGATTACTTCTGTGTCACTATTAGACAGAGGCACAGTAAACTAAACTTTAAAAAGGGCACAGTATACTCAAATCAAGGGGTGGCGTAAGCCAAACACAATCGGGCTAGGCTTATAAATGTCCCAGGGCAGATAGCCTAGTATGAACCTATGAACCTATATCTGTACCAGTGAATAAATGGACATGAACTAAATGTGGAAGTGTCTGGATTTACATAAAAATAAATATACCTTAAGGCTGATCAAACAGGATGATGCAGTTGAGCTTCTCCATATTCAAATCACCATAAGCAAAATTGTATACCACTTCCTTGCAAATTATAGGTCCCCCTCTATGACCCAGGAAATCCGTAACATGCAGTTAAGCTTTCTGGAGACACTCACCATCCAACCCAATACCATATTCATGGATGACTTTAATTACCTCACTATTAACTGAGAAGCATATACAACACCAAACTTACAGGCACAGAGATTTCTGGACTTTGTAAACACAAACTCCCTGCTGCCTTGTAAATAGCATTAAACATGACCTATTAGGCCTTCTGGAATCACTATTTAGCAATAGTCTACAAACAGGCTTTGTGCCTCAAAAATGGAGAACAGCAGCTGTTATCCTTCTGCATAAAGGTGGGTCATCTACAAACCAATAAGTCTCACTACTCTCATATGCAAAGCCATTGAAAATATTATGGAAATAATCAATAATGATATGATATACCTCCAGACACTGGACCCAACCCAGTTTGGTTTTGTCGAGGATAGATCATACCTACTCAACCTGGTGGACTTCTTTGAGAGGGTCATCAAAGCAATAGACAAGGGCAAAATAGTTCACACTGCCTACTTTGATCTGGCCAAGGCATTTAACACAATATCCCACTCAGCCATTGTTGATTACACAAGATGTTAGTTATAAACCCTTATGTCACCCAGTGGGTAGCCAGCTGGCTCACAGATAGGACACATGAAGTTGGAATTGGGGAGTCCACCTCTACAAACATGCCAGTCATCAGTAGACTCCCTCAGGGACTGGTCCTTGGACCACTGCTTTTTAGCATCTATTTCTTGGAAGTCAAGGCCATTGCCAAGGGTCTCTTGCTGACCATATTTGTAGATGACTGCAAATTAGGAGTGGTCATAGAAGTCTCTGCCGACACTAATGTTCTTCAGGAATGGTGGACACAGACAAATAACTGGTGTCAAAGACATGAACTAAAACTAAATGCCAAGCAGTGCATAATAGTACCCGTTGGAAAGTCAGCCATCCCTGGTAACTACCATATTGGCAACACATCCCTAAGAGTCGACCCAGCAGTTAGGGACTTGGGGACACACATAGTCAGTATGTATCCTAGAGACTGCCCATTCTCTGGTACAGTCTCCTCATCCATGTGAATCAGAGTTCACCTCTAACTCAATTCATGTGGATGGGGAACTGGAAATTAGTCCCTAGTTTGGCACCTATGTCTCTAACAGACATAGGCAACTTGCAAGTGTTTCATCTCCCTGGCCTCTTCTTGTAAATGCTTCATCTCTCTCTCAAGCCACTGCTTACCCTTATCAATGGTACCAGAATTTATTAAAGATTTGCGATGCATGGCTAGACCTAAAAAAAGCCCCAGTAGTTGTTAGCCTAGTGCACACCTATGAACCTGAAATAATAACAGAGGGAAACTATCGGAACATTATTCTCACAACCCCCTCATGACAATTAGAGTAACAGTAGCCAGGGTTGAGACAGGAAACCCGATATGTATCTGGTATCAGACCTAAATGCTGAACACCCCATTAAAGAGAATAGATATACGCTTATACTACAAAATAAAACAAGAACGGAATGCAGTTCCTAATTATAGATATAAAGGGAAATTGCTTGGTGACAGTATTCTTCTAAATAAGTCATATGTGGACAGTTAATTCATGGAATGTGAGGGGCCTACAAGATAGGAAAAAAAGGAACCTACTGATGCATTTAATTTTTCAGTCCAAAGCTAATGTCTTTTTCATGCAGGAAACTCACTTAATAAAGGACGAGTGGAAGAAGAACACAAATAGGAAATGGATCAGAACCATCATTGCCTCCGGAGACAGATCAAACTCCAAAGGAGTTGGTATCGTAGTCAATAAATCATTTCAAGACCCTATAATTGACTCCAAGTCTGATTCAAATGGTAGATGGTGCTACTTCATATCGGCAAGTCCCAAACTACCAAAGCCAGTCCTATTTCTTAATATCTATGGCCCATGCTCAAATCAACAAATTTTCATCTCTAAATTACACAACCTATTAAGTAAATTTCCAGACCACTGCTTGATAGTAGGAGGAGACTGGAACGCAGTGATAGACTCATACATTGATCACTCAAACAAATCAATTAGCCATAATCACCAACCATCTATGGCCTTAGCAGATCTGATGTCAGACTTTACATTACTGGACCTTATCTCATTTGGGGGTAACTTGCAGAAAGATACTTACTTCATACATTATTCTAAATGTCACAATTCATGGGCTAGATTGGACTTTTTTTCTAATCTCTGAGGCATTTGTAAGAGGAAAAATTAGATACTCTAGTGAACCTAGATATTTGTCCGACCATTCAAGAATCATACTAGATATTAAATGGCTGGACTCACTCCCTATAATCAGACATCGAACATGTAATTGGTACCTAAATAATAACATCCTTTTCAACTCTGAAGTCATAAAAAGCATATCTGACATCCTAAGTGAATTAGATATGAATCTAGACAGTATTAACATGTCCCCTGATATACAATGGGCAGCTTGTAAAGCAGTAATTAGAGGGTTCCTGATACAAAAGACATCCCTCTTGCAGAAAATGAGGAAACAAAGACAGTCACACCTAACTAAGGAGCTTAAAGAATTAGAAAGGAAGCTGCAAATCAAGATCAGGACCTTGAGAAACAAATAAGTAAACTGCAAAAAGATCTATGTGGCCTACATCAGCAAAATTATTTTGTGCGAGAACTAAGATACATAGCCAAGTATTATGAAGGGGCACAAGTCCCATCTAGAATGCTGGCAAGAATTATTGATAATAAGCAAGAAGCCCCTAAAATAACTTTCCTAAATTATCAAGATAGAACTTATCAAACTGATGATCAAATCATAGGAGTATTCAAGGAAATGTATTCCGGAATTTATAGTAATGAATATATGTATCAACAACCCTCCAAATCTGACATAAATGACTTTCTGGAAAATCTTGTATTTCCCAAAATTACAGCCTCACAAGAAAATATTCTAGCAGATCCATTTACACAACAAGAATTACTTGAGGTAATTAAGAATCTAAAGACAGGCAAAGCACCAGGCCCTGATGGGTACACATCAGAATTCCACAAAGCATTCAATCAGAAGACCTCCTCAATACTCCTGAAGGTATTCAACCACATTAGAATAAATGGAATAAAAGATCCCCATCTAAATAGCTCCAAAACAATATTGATTCCTAAAAACAAAATTTGACAGAGCCAATCCCCATAACTATAGACCCATTGCCCTAATGAATGTGGATATCAAAATATTAGCCTCCCTACTTGCAGAGAGGTTGAAGAAGGTTTTGCCCGCTATTATATCTCAAGAACAATCTGGCTTCATGGCTAATAGGCATGCATGGGACAATACACTACTTTTAGATTCCTTAATCCAACTGACTAAGAGGGAGAGACATCCTAGATACACATTAGTCCTTGATGCATGCAAAGCTTTTGACAGGATAAATTGGGATTTTCTATTTGCTACTCTGTCCTTTTTTGATATCCCAAAGGATTTCATAAACATTATAGAAATATTATATAATCACTCACATACATACTTATGGGTAAACAGAATAATGTCAATCCCAATTAAACTTAGCAATGGAACAAGGCAGGGATGCCTGCGCTCTCCCCATTTATTCAATCTTTATATTGAACCTTTGTTCCTTCACTTAAAACAGAGATCTTTCCACTCAGTCCCTAAAATACTCAGCTCCAAAATAACTTTATCCACCTTTGCGGATGACCTGGTTATCTACTTTGAACATCCCACTACAGACCTTGGGAAAATTATTTCTTCAATAAATATATTTGCTAAAGTCTCTATCAAATTAATGAGGAAAAATTGCATATATTTCCCATTAATCCCTCAAGTCATAAAGAAGGCTCACTTATGGACTCCCCCTTAAAACTTAATTACTCCCTTAAATATCTTGGGTTAAACTATGAACATAATCACCTATCTATGCCTCAAAATAACCTACTATATGGAATAGTCTCACCCAAGATCTGGATAGATGGAAGCTATTAAAACTATCACGTCAAAAGCGGCAATTATTAAAATGAATGTCCTACCTAAGCTGATGTATCAATTTAATACTACAATGATGAGAGTAACAAACCATTTCTTTCAAAAAATAAACAAAGATCTTGCCAGATTTATATGGTATCCTAGATCAGTTTGAATGAAGTACTCAGGGTTAATGTATCCTAGAGGCAATGGAGGCTTAGACCTGCCAGATTTAAGGCTCTATTATAATATTATAAATGTGTTTAGGCTCATATCAATAGCTAACTTTCCAAATTACAAAGGATACTGGTCACCAATGTGGACTAGAATTTGGCACCAACATATACTCGGCTGTAAAATCAACCCCCAAGCCTTACCATTCATTTCTTCAAAAAATATCAGAAACCTAAATCTAAATACCAACGTAATAGCCAATGTCAAAATCTTCCAGGAATGGGTAAAAACTCTAAAACTAGATAAGACCCTGCCCCTTCTCCAACCACTCCACTTGAATCCAAATATCAGACTGGATAACAAGATGTTAAATCTGGTCGACTACCCATTAATTAAGGACTCTACAGTTTGGGATATATACAAATATAGAGATAAAACAGCACAAGAATTAAGAGATGCATTAAAAGCAAATAAAAAATATATCATTATTTTAAGACAGATCAGGGAGATGTTACCAGGGATAATTGAGGAGGAAATATGTTAACGAGAAAGATCTGATGAAGCATTCTGATGTTTTCAAATCCCTTGTAACCTAAAAGGAAACAATCTTGAATGCATATAAACTTATTAGATCCTTCATTCATGAAGACACTATGCTTTTTTCCAAATATTGGGACAATAGGGCCACTATATTCTCAAGGGACCAGAAACTTAGAGCTATTAAATCTACCATCAGCTATTCTCCCTTTAAAATATTAATAGGTACACAACTGATGATCAATAATAATGTGTATTATACTCCTATGACCCTAAATAAGTTTAATCCTCAAACTTCCTCGGCATGCAAATGCTGCTCCCACACATGTGCAGATCTTCTACATGTTCTATGGTTTTGTAAGTACTCATGGAACTTATGGGATTCGCTTAAAGTGCGACTAGATAAAATGGGTTACCACCAATCTACACTGTGTTGGGAACTAGCAGCTTTGCATATTACAGATTTAAAACTTACCAAGATTCAAATGCATACATTAATCACGATCTGCCTACTTATTAAACTATATCTAATCAAAAACTGGCTAAATCGCACCAAATTAACCTGGGAAGGTTTCCGAGCTATGGCTACAACCTACATATCGTCTCAAAAAACAATTATAATAGATCCTAAGAAACATATCTACTACCAGAAAATGTGGGACTTAATCTTTGAAAAGATTTTACTCATTTGATTATAGCCTAATAGTTAACAGACAAATCCTGGCTACAGGGTACTGGGTGCTATATGTTAACCCTCTGAGTGACATAGAACTGGGTTTAGCAATGATCACAGCACTTGATATCCTTGTGAAGTTTGTGACCCAGAAATATACATAAACAAATGTTTTTTCTTGTCTTCTTGTTTCTATGTAAACCTAACAGGTCTAACTTACCGTAGTAGAGTATATATTGTATATAGTTAGTAGTGTTTTAGACTGAAGAGTTATAGTCTGTATAATATCGAAACTGTTGCATTCAGCACTGTATTTAGCAATCTTTTATTCGTGTTCATTGTGACTGCCTGAGATGCAATCTAATAAAAAGCTATTTAAAAAAAAAAGTATGTATGTCTCCAGGCACATGCAACAGCTGGAACCTTATAAATAGTTAAAAGGGCTAAACAATATGTCCTACATGGACTGCCTCAAAGCCCTACTCTGCATTTGGTCTCTTACAGACTGCTAAGAGGTGACTTGTGTCTAGTATACAAAGCATCCTTCAACCCATTATTGCGGAACTTAATCATTTTTGACCAACTTAGCACTAGGAAAATTAAAATCAAGAAACCATTATAAAACTATCCCTTTTTTCATAGTGTCTATTGTTCTAGCTTATTAGTTTAGACATTGTTTTTAGGGGATTCAGAGCTTTCTAATTATATATGAGATTAATACACATAGAGCATGATTTCCGCACACTTCATTACAAGTGGATTACAGGTTGACACTTGGTTAATGAATATTTCATTTATTTTTAGGGCAATGACTCTGTGTGTTGATAGGGCATTATTAATACTGGTCATGACATATCTGATAATAGGGAAATGTGTACTTATATGTAGCTAGAAGGCTCCTTGCCTGTGTATATTTTCACTATTAGGGGACAGATTAGTTAATAGTCACTATATTACCTTTGTCCTAGAACAGGGGTTTGTTTATCCCTCCCAGTGGTTGGCATTCATAACCACATTCAACTAGTGAATGTCACAATGTAACACATTCTTTTGGTTTCGGATTGCTGACTTGCCTATTCTGGGTGAATTTTTCTTGTGCCCTTTTGGGCCAATCAGGGTAATTGTTTTTTTTACTCCTTTTTTCCTATCAGCCAACTTTTACATTGCTTTGTGACTCAAATGGGGTTTATATAACAGTTTATTGTATTAAACAGTCAGGTTTAAGTATAAGATGTTTATTTACAAGCACCCTTGACAGTCTGTTCAGGAGATGTCATATAGCTTCTATTTTTGGTATTCTCACATCACAGCTGACTAGCAGAGTTTTCAGAGTGATTGAAGCAAATTAGCAACTTATGGTCATGGAACTTAACAAGCTGCTTCGGGGCCTTTGTGCAGATAAGGATGATATTCAGGTATTTGGAATTAAACCTATGGATGAGGGCTTAAAGAAGAACAGCCAGATCAATCCAGTTGACGGTTGTAATTTGCTATTCACACAGCTTGGCAAGAAGGTAAAATCTTTACGTACTAACATTTGGCATTTAAAGCTTTTCAAAGCTTATCAAAATCAAAATATCACCCCGAGGGGTTTAAGGACCAAACTACAGGCATTAGTCAGCAAACCTGATGACATATTATTAAGGGATTGGAACCTGGCACAGCAACAGGCATCCATGTCTTTTGTTAACATTCTAGCATCTTACTATGAAAGAACAATTGAGGTCAACATTTGTGATGTTCAAAAAATATGTGAGAAACTGAAAAAATATGAAGAACATACAAACTTTAAGGACAATCTGAGCAGACTCTCAAAGGAACTGACTACCTCTGAAAATCATTTGAAAGACAAGAAGTTACATAAGTTTTCCAGAGATATGGAGGACTATGAAAGGGGTGGGCCGTTCGAGTCACAGAGAAGTGTTAGGTTTGCAGATGGAACCAAAAATATCACTCAGATACACAAAAAAAGACCGAGATCTATATTGAAAAAAGGTAGACCAGACACTACAACCTCGGGGGAGGAATCCTCCACTACTGACACCGAATCCACATACATCAGTGATTCCCCTTATTCGAAGAGGGAACGGGGTCCAGAATACCCTTTCGGGGTAGGAGGCACGGGGGGATGCAAACATAGGGGTAAAAACCATAGAGGATCTTTTTCAATCAATAGTGAAATAAATCTTGAATGCTCAAATGTGCAGAATATTTCAAAACATGTTTTATCATCTGAAGAGGAATCATTGTTGAATAAAGGTCTTGGTTTTATCCCTGTTTTTTTTGTGGATGAAAGCATTTTTGTTTCTGATATATTATCTTTTTGTAGAAAGTTTAATTTAAAATTGTTTTTCGGTGAACAGGATCATTCTCAGAGATCTACTGATTTTAGATTCCACAGTCCGCCCATGGACAAACATGTTGCCATCTTCCAACAGGCAGTGATTAAAGATTTGCATTACCATTTAGGCTCCTTAAATACCATTAGACATAATCTGACAAAGGCGGAACAAAAAACTCTCATTGATCTTAGGGCCAACACTGATATTTCCATTCTACCAGCTGACAAGGGTGGGGCGGTGGTGGTCATGGACTCCAGTTATCCAATCCAACCAGCTGTCCAACCCTCAGCATTATATGAACATGCCCACTGACTCCACTCCAAACTTTAAAAAATAAATTGACAATTTTTTGCAGGAAGCTGTTGAGGAGGGAATTATCAGTGTTAAAACCAGACAACAACTAATGGTCAATGATCCAGGTAAACAATATCTTTACCTATTGCCCAAAATTCACAAATCTTTGAATACGCCACCAGGTAGGCCTATTGTTTCAGACATAGGCTCCCTCCTGGAGTTGTTGTCAGCAATTTTGACAGAATATTTAAAACTGCTTTTGCCATATGTCAGGGCCAGATTAAAGGATATGACTGAATTTTTACAAATTGTATCTGAGTCTCAATTGGAACCTCATTGGTTGATGTGTACCCTGGATGTTAAATCACTCTATACCAGCATTCCACATTGGGCTGGACTAACAGCATTAGAATTTTGGCTAAATAAGACCAACATTTATAGTCCAGGTTTCAACACATTGCTCACTTGTATAGCCGAGTATGTTCTTACCAAAAACATCTTCTATTTTCAACATGAGTGTTACTGGCAAATTCAAGATACAGCAATGGGGACATCGTTTGCCCCAATATATGCTGATTTATATATGGGATATGTGGAGGAGCACATCATATATAATGAACTACATAATCTTTATTTGCCAGAGATAGACATATGGAGACGATTTTTGGATGACTGTTGGCTTGTATGGAAAGGATACAGTGAATATCTGGAGGAATTCATTGAATATCTCAATGGAAACAAATGGGGGGCTGGATTTACAGTGAGTCAACATAAAAATGAGATTCACTTTTTGGATGTCCATTTACAGCGTCAACCAGACAACACACTACGAACCACAGTTTACCGAAAATATCCACAATACAACAGCCTGTTACATCCCACCTGTCTCCACCCCAAACATACCATTAATAACATTCCAAAATCCCAGTTTTTGCTTTTGAAGAGAATTTGCTCTTCACAGCAGGATCTTACACAATCCCATCATGATTTAGCTAACAGATTTTAGGGGCTATGGTAAACAGAATGTTAACTCGGCCATGCAATGGGCTAAAAACCAATGCAGGAACACTTTATTAGAATATAAACATCAAACCAGGAAGGATAATAAGGACACCTTGAGAATGGTCACCATATTTGGTAGAAATACAGCACATCTTGTCAATGTTATTGACAAACAATGGAACATTTTGAAGACCAATGAACAATTGGATGACCTTTTGGGGAACAATTGCCTAATTTCTTACAAGCGCAGCAAAACTCTGGGTTCCCATTTTTCTCACTATAAAAATATCATGCATCA
The DNA here is from genome assembly GCF_019279795.1 of Protopterus annectens. NCBI lineage: Eukaryota > Metazoa > Chordata > Ceratodontiformes > Protopteridae > Protopterus > Protopterus annectens. The sequence goes on from NC_056732.1 coordinate 1,651,018,975, forward strand.
GGATGCAATTTATCATCAAACAACACTAACAGGGAAGAAATTGGTTGGTTCTTACCCATGCGGACATTTCACTTTCTGTAAACATGTTTTCAAAACAAAAACCTTTACCAGCAAAAACACTGGACAGGTGTACAACATTAACTGCTTCGCCAACTGTGGAACAGATTGGGTTATATATTTAGCCACTTGCACTTGTCAAGTGTTCTATGTAGGCCAAACTTCTAGACATTTTAGATTTCGAATGTTAGAACATCTAGGGGATATAAGGAATGCCAGAGCCACCAATGCTCTTTATAGACATTCACTGATTCATCATACAGCAAAATTTACTTTTACAGTCATTGACAAAATATCAGGCAACAGATCTTTCAAAACAGGGTGGCACAATATATCAAACATGAAGGAAAGGAAATGGATTGTAAAACTGAGTGGTTTATTCTCACCTGGACTAAATGATAAATTGTAGTACTTTCTCTTCCTATCATGAGTTGGATACCATTTGGGTATGATTTAGTACTCTGTGGTGGATATCAAGATTACAACAGTTCTTTAAACACAAAACAAAAACAGAATATTAAAATATCAAGGAAAAGCATAAAGGGGAATAAAACAGTAATTCCATTTTGATGTTTATTGTGCTCTGCATTGTTTTTTGTGCCTATCATCTGGTATCAGAAATTTTTTTGTTTTGGACAGGAAATTATGTCATGGATACCTAATTAGATTAAGTATTTATTGCAGGGTTATTACTGCCTTTTGCGATGTACCACTGATGAATGCTCTATGCTGAAACCGGTCTGGTTCTTATAATAAATCTTCATGCTTCCAAGGTGCTGGCTTTGTTTTTTCATGTTTGCTACCATTACTACACCACATTTTGTACACCAAGCAACATGCAAACTGAACTAATGTCTGCCAAACTATACCAATGACATCAGGAATGTACGTGGCTTGTGGAACTTCATGGTCACTACTTGATTTTGTGACCACGTACTTCTAAGCACCAAAGAACTGCAGTAAGTCATGTAAATGGCAAAGTGAGTAATACTGCTGTGAGTATAAAGAACTGTTAGTTTTAATGCATTTCAACCACAGTCCAGAATTTCCCATGGGGAAACTGAGTTTAAGGTTGTCTCTGAAACCAGATATGATGCTACACCCAAACAAGCAGGCAGGATGAAAGGAAAAAAAAAAACAAAAACAAATAACAGCTATAGCAGTGTGTGTGTATGTGTGCATGTGTGTGTGTGTGTGTGTGTGTGTGTGTGTGTGTGTGTGTGTGTGTGTGTGTGTGTGTGTGTGTGTGTCATGTAGATGCGCAAGCATGTGTGCTCATGCAGAAATACTGAAGTTACAAATGCTGCTTTGAAGGCAGTTATAGTTTTATCCTGTAATTTTTTCTGCATTCTCTTATGATTTTGCATCTGGAAAGCTCATTAATTTTAACCATTTTAAGTTTATAATGGAAGGAGAAAGAAATAACAGTCACCTTATTCACCAGAACATGAGAAACGAGTGTGCTTTTTATTGTAATTGTCTATAATTCAAGGACTGCATACTGTAATGGATGTATTACTTTAATGCTTAACTGTTATAATTACTGAAACACTTTCATATTTTTCCTTTCTCATCTAAAGCAGATCTTCACTTTTGTTAGAGCTCATTAGAGCTTAACAAACAGGTGATGAATGTTTCTGCATCTTTATTGAATTATCACTTGTGACATAGGCAAATTTACATTTATACAAAATTAATCAAATTGTATTAACATTAACAAATAATATACTTCACATTTATTGCTATATATCATATAACCTAAACAATATTGCATAGATTATTAATTTTTTCCCCTTTTTTAACAAGAAACATCTTTATTAAACCATCACTTAGGACATAAGTAATCATACATTTATATAAATCAAAATGAAACACACCGACACAATCCTAGTAGCAAGCATTTTACATCACAAACCGTACTGGCACACTTCTAGTTGCAAACATTATACATCACTTATAATCTACCCAATTATTTTCAGTCAAACATTACATAGCTCATTTAAGTCCTACCTTCTTTTAGACTTCATTCCTCCCCTGTATGTATTGTTCCCACAATTCCCATTGTTTCCTATGTAGTTTGCTCCTACCCTTTTCTAAAGTTCTCAGTTCCAGTTCTTTTATCTCTGTTACGATATTCACTACTTCTAATATAGCTTCTAATCAAGCAACCTTGAAAGAATTGTATGTATCTTGTACTTTATGGAACACATACTTGCATGGAACATAGCTGGAGATAAGCTTGTTGAAAGTGAACACATGAACCATGTTATGATAATAGCACGAGTAGTGTTTCAGGCTATCCTCCCATCTGCATCTGTTTACTCCTTTTACCTTGAAAATGTATGTATGGCTTTTATCACAGTTAGGAAAGCTTTGAACCTTGTATGTTTTTTCTATTTTACAAAATATAAAAGGGCTTGTGTCTGTGCACATAGTTGAATCTCTCTATACTGAGACATTCTACATCACAATAGTTTTCTAATAATAATGTGTGCATCCAGAATCTTTGACTGTCTGTGTATTGCACTAAATAGCTGCATGATATTATTTATTAACACGTATTCCTATTAGCTGGTGCCATGATGTTCGATTCTATCCAAGGTTTATTTGTTTTGGGTAACATCACTGAAGACTGTGGCAAAGATCTCTTCGAGAAATACTGGGTGCCCATTTCAACAAGTACTCTTTTAACTTACATTTTGTTTTTGCATTCCTATGTTTTTCACTGATGTAAATGCAGCTTTGGATTGTATACACATTATTAACTGCACTGGTGAATGCATTCTGTGTTTAGGTTAATACTCACAATTGTGAGGTTCCATTACAGCAATAATAAACTTTTATTTTTGGCAAAAAAGTGAAACCCAATCTTTGGTATTGGCGGATTATTTCATAGGTTCATAGGTTCAAAGGTAGGTACTAGGCTATCGGCCCTGGGGCCTATACAAGCCCAGCCAAAAAGGTACCCTGGCTTTTGCCACCCAAGAAAATTATTTTCCTGTGCCACTGTCGAGCAGAGCCACAGAGGTGATCCCCGGGGTGAATTTCCTATTTCCCATCCAATCATCAAGATTTTTTTGAAGAGTGCTAATGAGGAGCTTTGTTTGATATAGATAGGTAGTTTATTCCAGATTATGGGAAGTCTCTGGGACAGGAATCTATCCCTCCGGCATGTTCTGTTTATTGTGGTGACAAGGTTTAGGTCCCTAGAGCGGGTAGCTCGGAGGGATTGGGATTTCTTTAACTGGAGCATGTCCAACAGCTCTGGGTTTGACATAGCTTTGTATGTTTTGTATGTTAGGCAGAGATCACCTCTGAGTAGGTGATATGCGACGGAGTAAAGCTGGAGTTTTTTGAGATGGTCTGCGTAGAGCATCTGTTTGAGGCCGGTAATCCTCTTTGTGAGGTATTTCTGCAGCCTTTCCAGTTGTTGTAGATGTCTTGTGAGGTACATACCAAAAGGGGCATTGTACTCTATAATGGGTCTAATGAGTGATGAGTAGAGGGGAACAATGACCTCCACAAAATATAATTTGATAGGTAATGGTTCCCACATGTTTTGTGGAGGATGTATATTCTTAGGTAGATAAACAATTACATCTCGAGAAGAGACATGTTTGGCAGACCAGGGGTATATTTGCAGTTCCCAATCCACTGGTCCTTGAATAAATACAGGGAAGGACTCTGGATGAGAAGTCTGTTCCAGAGAAGGGGAGAGTCTCTGAGACAGATACCTGTCCCTCCAGCACATCCTATTTATGCTGCTGACAAGGTTTAAGTCCACATATTGGGTGTTTCTGGTGTTAGTTGTTTTCCAAATGTGTCTGGTCCATTAGTGCTGTATCAGAAGAAGCTCTGTAGGCTAGGCATAAGTTGCCTGTCAGCAGTCTGTAGGAAACTGATTATAGGGACAATGACTTGAGGTGGTCTGCATACGGCCTGTTCTACCCTTTATATTCATTTTGTGAAAAATCTCAGTGGATGTTCCAGTTGCTGCATATGCCTTGTGAGGAACATACCAATGGGGGCATTGCACTAAATGTCAGGTCTTAAGAGGGCAAAGTACAATGAGATTATCACTTCTCTGGACATTAATGGCATACATACCTTTACTTATAAAGTTTGCAACAAGGAATGATTTCCTCACCATAGTGGAAACATTTTGGTCAAATGCTAAATCTTTGTCTACATGTGTTCCCAGATCCCTGACCACAGGTCTACTCCCAGGGATGTATTATCAATATGGTAGTTTGCAAGGTTTGCCATCTTGATGAAAGATACAATGATGTACTTCTTAGCACTGAGTTTTAGGCTATGTCTCTCGCATCAGTTATTAGCCTGTGACAGGCCCTCTTGAAGGATATTACTATCTTGGGGATTGATGACTGCTCCCAGTTTGCAATCATCTGCAAACTTGGTCAGTCAGAAGCCATTGACTTATTTATTTATTGCATTTGTTTACCAGGAAAGTCCACTGGGACTGAAATGAGCCCGTTTTCAGTGGAGGCCCGGGGAGAAAAGCTCCACATGTAATTACATACAAAGAAAAATTATACACAAACAATGCAGAGTATATAAGGTAGAGGTAGCACATTAAATAAAGTAATAACCACAGAGAATAATTTGGTAATAACATTATATAAATTGATAATAACAGTGAAGAATTGTTTAAAATCATGGTACAAGTGTAGGAATAGAAGTTTTAAATATTAAGTAAGATTATTAGCAGAGAGAGGAAATTAGCTTAAAGGGTAAAAGAAGGAGGCAGAAGGCTTAAAGTAGGGCTAGCACAGGCTAAAGGAGTTACTATGATAGAGAGAAGGAGAAGATAGACTAGTTGTAGACTGAAGAGGAGTAGGATCTTGGGAGGGGGTCAAGTTTTGGGGTTGTCAGTAGGGGTGCAGGTGCATATCCAATGTGAGGAGAGATGAATTTTAAGGGATTTATTAAAAGCAGTGCGATTACTGATAGTTCTAAGTGAAGGAGGGAGATTATTCCATAGCTTGGAGACAGTAAAAGAATACAGCATTTGACCAGCTGAGCTTGGGTTTATCAGTGTTTAATAGCATTTTGTTTTCTGACCTTAGGTGTCGATTAGGATGGTATATGGTCAGAATGCAGGAGAGGGATGGGCAGGCTGCTGGGTAGTAAATATGTTTATGGGCAGTAGTTAGTTGTAGGTATATGAGGTGATGGGAGAATTTGAGCCAGTTGAGTTGATGCAGTGCAGAACAGTGGTGGGTGGAGAATTTAGCATTTGTAACAAATTTGGTAACTTTATTGTCACATGATTTGAGTTTAGTTTTCAGAGAGGACTGAATATTGGTTAGGATGGGGGCACCATATAAGAGTGTTGGAAGCAGGAATGATGAGGCAAGAGCCTTTTTTGTAGAGAAGCTAAGAAAGTAGTTGTGCCTATAAAGGGCTCCTGGCTTTTGATGTTTTTTTTATGTTGTTATGACTATGAAGGTCAAAGGTTAAGTTGTTGTCAATGATGACACCAAGTAATTTGGTATTGGGAATGAACAGCGATTTCAGACTTGTCAACTAGGCTGGATTTTTGGGGGGTAAATATTAAGAGTTAAGTTTTATTGGGGTTAAGGGCAAGATGATTCTGTGACATCCAAGATTCAGTTGAGGTGAATGCTTTTTGGGTAAGTTGCTGTAGTACAGAGGCAGATATAGAAGAGCAGATAATAGTAGAATCATCTGCATATCGGATTACAGTACTGTGGGTAAGAGAAGTTTGGAAGTCATTGATGAATATACTGAATAAAAGGGGAACCAGTATGGAACCCTGGGGTACCCCTGTATTGGTGTTATTGAAAGGTGAGTACCAGTGCTGCAAAAAAAAGTAGATTGTTGCCTATTTCTGAGATAGTTAGAAAACCAATGAAGGGTGGAGGGAGAGGTGCTGAGGTTAGAGAGTTTAGTAAGCAGAAGGGAGTGGGAAACTGTGTCAAATGCTTTTGACAGATCGAGAAAGAGTGCAGTGACTATGGATCCATTATCCCTAGCTCTATTAACTGTGTCCAGGAAGGAAATGAGGGCAGTGTTAGTGCTATGTCCTGGCCTAAAACCATGTTGAGTGGAGAAAAGGAGGTGGTGTTTAACCATGTGACTAAAGAGCTGAGTTTAAATACACTTCTCAAGTATTTTTGAAATGGGGGAGAGAATGGTGATAGGCCGGAAGTTACAGATGTCAGAGTTATTGCTACCTTTGTGAAGTGGGAGAACATTTGCCTTTTTCCAGATATCAGGTATACATGATCCCTGAATGGACCTGTTGAGGAGAATGCTGATGGGGTAAGCTATGGAGGAGGCTGATAGTTGAAAGAATTCTGCAGGTAGGTTATCTGAGGCATTGGTGCATGGTTTTAGTTTATTAAGGAGTTTTTGTATGATTAAGGTAGGTATGGGAGAGAGTGATAAAGTGGGTAATGTAGTAATTGGGTTATGTACTATTGCAGCATTTGGTTGGTTTGTGTTGATGGGTGGGAAGGTGGTAGTAAGCTAAGCAATTGTGTCCATGAAGTAAGAGTAAAGAGAGATGCTAACTCACAGGGTGTTTTTTTCTGGGATTGGGCATGGATTATGGATAGTCCCAGGATGGAGTAAGGAATTGATTGCTCCACAAAATTTCTTGGGGTTGTGATTATGTTGGTTTTGAAGGGTTTGGAAGTATTCTTTTTTGTTTGTAAGTACTAATCATTTGGCCTGATTGTAAATATTGCATGAAGTTGGGAGGAGTTTTGTTTTTTAGCCAGGCTTTCCTGTCTTTATCTCTAGAGGACATAATTTGCTTTGTGGACTTGGCAAGCCAGTTAGCATGTTTTGTCTTGACTCTTTTTAGCTGGAGAGGGGCAAGACTATTTAGGATACTAAGAAATGTAGAATTGAAGAATACCACAGCTTCATTAAGAGAGAGAGATTCTAGTGGATTCCAGTCAGTATTGTGCAACATATCATTAAAGGTATTTGGGGAGAACTGGGACAGATCTCGGGTATATCTATATTGGTCTATGTTTGGTAAAGTGATGGGCTTACGTATTATGAATGCTGGTGATTGGTCACTTATACTGTCTGCAAGTATACCGGAGGAGGAAATCTTATTAGGGTCAGAAACCATGATCCAATCCAGGACTGAACCTTTCCTATTCCTACTGTCAGGTCCGATAATATGTGAAATAAGCTGAGTATAGATGTGAAGGTTGATGGCTGAGGAGGGGTTGTTATTGGAGATGTCTAAGCAGTTAATATTAATGTCACCTAGAATGATTGTTTCATTTTTTATGTTGTTGATTGTCCAGGCAAGAATGTCTTCAAGAATGGGAATATTGTTGCCTGGGGGAGTGTATATGACTATGATACAAAGGCTTTTATAGTAATTTAGTTTGAAGTAGGTGATAAGTAACTCTGTGATGGAGAAGGAGGAAATGGGCTTTGAATATGGAATCACTCTGAAGGTGCTTAGATATAATAAGGTGATGCCTCTGCCTTTTTTGTGGAGTCTGTCTTTTCTAAGGCAGGAATAGTTTGAGGGAAGAAATTCACAATCCTTTATATATGGTTTTAGCCAAGTCTTGGTTATGGTTGTAAAGTCTGGTTTATATTGACTTAACCATGTATGTAGAAGGAGGGGTTTTGTTTCTTATAATTTGGATTTTGATGGTGGTGAAATTTAGGGATTTTGTGGAGTCAGGATTATTATGAGAGGAAGGAGAAGGGCCAGAGTTAGGGTGAAGGTCACCAGACTGGACTAGGTTAAGATGAATAGGAAAAGTTTTTGAATGGAGCTTCTTTTTTGGGTCCCTAATATAGTTCTGGACAAAGTTACCAGGAAGATTGTCCTGTGGAGAGAGAATTATCGATTTTCTTTCTAAAATGATATCAGTTGCATACAGACTAGAGCAGATTGCAGAGTAGCTGGAGGGGAGGACATTGTAGGTAGATGTTGTTGATGTGGGTTTGGGAGGTATAAAAATTGGGTGAAGTGATGAGAGTTGTAGAAGGAGAGAGGGGTAAATAGTAAAAATAAGGAGAAAGATGTTGTGTATGATGGGCATTAATGTGAGGAGTGGAGCATAATAGGTCAATATGTGAGGTGGAGATTATAAAATAGTAGAGAGGATTTGGCAGTGAAGTAAAGGTAGGAGTATTGAGGTAGTAGTAGTGAGGGAGGGATAGAATGGTTTGGTTTAACAATGTAGGAAAGGAAGGTGGGAACAGACTAAGGAAGAGGTGTGGAAATAAGAATTGTGGTTATTGGGTACTGGTTATGTAGAAGGGCAGAGCAGGTGGAGTCTATGGGAGAGGTGAAGAAGGGGTTGGGCTGTTAGAAGATAGCTGGATTGGGTGGGGTGTGGAGGAGGTGGAGCTGGATTTGAGGATGGATGGGTAGGTGGTATATGAATAAGGGTAAGTGTAAATAAAATGGGGTGGGTGGGAATGGGGGTAGGGTAGGGGAGCAGACTGAGCCTGAGCACAGTGAGGGCGAATGGAGTGGGGCTAGTCCAGCTGAAAGAGCAAGAGTGTCAAAAAAAAAAACAATCAGGAACAACACTTGGCTTACAAATATCAGGTGAATTTGAGCCTGTTTGAACAGGAGAAAAAATATATAATTTGAATGGTAGACACAAAAGTTGTTTTCAGGAACAGCACACCCATATTGGCAGGTGACTTCAGAAAAGTAGATGCCAAATGGCAGTGGCCCCAGCACTGAGACCTGGGGGACCCCATTAGTAACCAGCCTTTCTGTGAAGGTATATTCCCCTATTCTAACTTCTTGGGTCTTGTCAGTGAGCCAGCTGGCTATCCAGTGGGTGATCTATGGGTAATACCTAATTTACTGAGCTTGTTAACAATGCCCAAGTGTGGGTACTGTGTTAAATGCTTTGGCCAACTTGACGTAGGCAGTATGTACTGATTTTCTAGTTTCTGTCCCTTTCATAATCTTTTCAAAAAAGTGCATCTGTTTAGCAGGCAAGACCTGCCCTTGACAAGCCCAAACTGACATGGATCCATTGTTTGTGTGTTACCTGTGTCATTTATGATATCCATGATTATCTTCTCCATAACATTGTACAGCAGGTTCTTCAGGCTAATGGATCCTTAGTTTCCTGGGCCTATGGATGGTCCACTATTGTGCAGCAGTATAACAACTGCAGTCCTCCATTCATAGACATGAAGCAAATTTGGAGGCAGAGGTTGAATAGAGATTCTAGTGGGGCAAATACTTCATTTTTCATGCTATTAAGAAGGCATCCTGGGATATTATCAGGACCCATTGAGTGTTCTTGGCCTTGGAAAACTCCTTGAGGACCAGCTCTGTTGTGATGGTTGGGAGCAAGATGGATGTCAATATTTCCTGAGGAATATCCAGGAGAGAGGAGGTAACATTTGAGCCAAATTTGTCAGCCAGGAGATTATCTATATCTTCTGGTTCCACGTGTGTAACACCATTTACAATGAATTCAGTATATTGCTGTATATTGCCTTTGACATTTCACATATAGTTGTTTTTACATCAAATTTGGCTTTTGTGGACTTTATTAACCCCAAGTTGATTGTTACGCTGATGAGGGAGCTTTTACCTTCCTGGGTATTATCCCTCTTAGTTTCTTTGCCATGAGTTTCTTTCTTCTGTTGTTTAGCCTACTGATGTTGGAATTCCACTAGGATGGCTTGTTTTTGTGCTGGCCCTGCACTTATTGCTGGTAGGTACAGCAGTTTATATACAGCTGTTGATTTGGTTATACAAATTTTCTGTGAATGATGCTGCATAAGCAACAGTATTTTCAGGGTTAGGTGAGCCTGAAATTTATTGTGGTGCCACTTAGTAGTGGGAAGTTTGCCTTGGAGGAGTAATTCTTAAATGTTCTAGGGTTTCCAGATGTCCTTCATTTAACATTTACCTCTAAGGAGACAGTGTTATGGTCTGACCTGACTAGTGAGGACATTACTCTGGGGAGGGGGGTGGCAGCATTCTGTCATGTTTGTGAGAATCAGGTCAAGGACGTTTGAGCCCTTAGTGTGTGTATGAACTAGCTGGCCCAGATTGTTGGCATTTATGTATGATTCCCAGTTTATATTGGGATAGTTGAAGTTGCCAATAATTATGGTGCTGGCTTTGCTTGGGAAGTGTGTTGAGTGCCTTTAAGTAAGTGTGGTTTTCGTGTGCCATACAATTAAATAAGGGAGGAAAGCTAATATGAGAAATGGAAGTGTTGAATGGGATGGATAAAAATGGTGTTAGGATTTTAGTTGTGGGGGAATTAAAATAATGGAAGGTGAAGGAAAAAACAAGAATAATTAGAGTTATAGACTTCTTTTACTTCAGAAAATGCATGTTAATTCACATTGTTATTCTATCGGCCTCTAAAAATTAATAATATTAATATTTTAAAGTGTCACTGGTTAATCTTGATTATTTCTAGATTTGTTCCTGATTCAGGAATGGAAGATAAGTTGACGGCTGTTTCTCACCTGGGCATCTTTGTGTTACTTCACATCTGATGTGCCTGAAGTGGACAGGTCCATAATGGTTCGGTCCACTGCCTGTCAACCACCATATACATAAAGTAAATGCAAATAACATAATTCATCTTCATGCACATCTTGACTTGTATTCTTCTCTTTGTATTTCTCTCGATGCAGTCTTCATTTTCTTAATGATACATTTACTGCAGAAACTGTAACATTTAAGATCTGAATTTTTATATCATTTATACTTTCCCTATATGAAATTGTTGATTTGTAAGTCCATAATGGAATAAGTGGTCAGTACACCAACCGACTTCTGGTGAGTACATCAAAATAAATAAAAATAATCTTGTCTAGTAGTAATCTGCCTTTTAAAGTCCTTGTTCGCCTATGCTATTCATGCAGTTTGTCTACAGACAAACATGCAGCTCTTACATGATGAAGCTAACGCCCATTACCAAAGTAAAGGGCAACCTCGTGAGTCATAGAAAGGTAATGCCTGTCCTCCGTCTTAGTCACTTTCTTATAGTATGCAGTACTTAAAGAAGTCCTATGTTTTGACTATTTTGGTGCAATGGGCTTGCCGTAGTTCTGTGTTTCAACGTTGTTATGGTAACAACAAACAGTTGGACGACTTTTGGAGGAATTTTGAGATTACCTAAACATTACCTTTTTTATTCAAAGGGTTAGATTTAACTATTTATTTTTTTGATAGAATTCTCTCGCGTACTATGTCGTCCTTCATTTCCAATGTCTCTGCTATGAATAAAAAGAAACTGCAAAAACTAGCAGAATCGTTAAGTAAAACAGCGAAGCACTGTAAGTGTATGGTACAGTTTCTGTACAGATTATGCTTTTCTATGGGTATGAACTGTATTAACCTGTAACTGCTTTTTTTGTTTGTTTTGTTTTTCTGTGGCATTGGTGGAAAAGCAGATTTCTTAGTGCAGCTTTTGTTTCGGTCGGTCATACCGAAATTATTTTTATCAAGTGTGTGTGTGTGTGTGTGTGTGTGTGTAAAACTATGTAAGTAAAAGTACTGTCCACTTTTACAAACATTTCCAAACACTACTGTCGAAAATGAGATATTTGGTGGCAGTTTGCATGCATTCATTTTTAGTGGCCCGGTTATTTATTTATTTGTGTGTGTGTGTGTGTGTGTGTGTGTGTGTGTGTGTGTGTGTGTGTGTGTGTGTGTGTCGAAGGCAATGCACAAGCTATATATAGTCCGGAAAGTTGCTTCATTGGGAAGAGGATATACAAAAATACATAAGCGATGATGAGATTTAAATACACGAAGCAAATATACTATATTATTTGAAATATTAGAATAAAAAGGTAAAAAAGAAAATGGGTGAAGGATACATTGAAACTGAATGTAGTCTGTTATTGTTAGGGCTGATATTCATTTCTGAGTATCATGAATGTAACGCCCTAAATTGTATACATTCATATAACATCAAAAATGAAAAGAATTCATGAGCATACTCATAACTGTTAAGTTTTTCGCAAAACTTCCAGACTTTTGCCTCATATTTTTGGTCTGTTCCTCATAAAATTTGTGTTTTAATGACAGATATTTGAGTTTCAGACTTCTTAGTGTTTGGTAAACGTGTACCAAAACAAAACAGGCGATATTGTAGTTGAGGGCCTCACCAGTTCGTTTCGCGCAGAAGTGGGCATATCGCAAATTGAGTGACAACCCGGTCTGCATATTTAATTTGCTCGTGCAAACATGATATGAAAATATTAAATGTACACAAACGGTTAATACAATATCGCCCAGGAAAGCTGTTCTTAGTAAAAGGTCCCGCCAATGATACTGAGGAATTGTCGCTGTGACACCTGCACCAAAAAAAAAAAAAAGACTCCGTTTGGACATTAATTGGGACAGTGAACCATCGCATTCCGACTCTGACAAAGAGAGCTACATGGTAAAAAGCCTGACGACATGTGTTTTGACGATTTCATTTCTTTGCTGATTATTAGTATATATTATTAGTGCAATAAAACTTGTCAATTACAGATGTTGGTAAACAGTTTACTGCTATATTTACTGTCATATTACTATGTCAAGTGCACTTTTTCTTCGGTTGTACATTGGGGGGGGGGATGCATATTCATGAATAATATATCAGGGGTGGGTTTTGGGCGGGGCTTGCTACTGCACATCTGGTGAGGCCCTCAACTACAATATCGCCACAAAACATATAAACTTCTAAACTTACTAGAATGACAAGAGCAATATTTAACATCTGTCCCTATTTTATGGTCGTCACCCCATTATTTTATGCTTTGTCCAGATTTGTTTTGCTAAGAGGTTGAGAGGTATGTTTATGAGGGACAATTCAAAATGAGTGACGTTCTGTAAAATCGGTGTCAGTTGGGAGATATGATTAGAGGAAACTTAAATGTGTATTTTTCGTCCAATAATCTTGGTACATTTGTGGTTTTCTATGTTTTTAGCAGGACACAACTGTCCAAATAGGTATTATACTGCGTAAAGCGCGACAGGTAGTAACCATAGTTCCTTGGGGAACTTACGAAAGCAGAGAAATTTGTGGTTGTTACATTTTGGATGCATCATTTTAAAATGGCTTTACAGTCCTGATTTGGGGCATACCTTTCAACTGTCCCATATTTTTAGTCGGATTTTATCTCTGTCCCTCATAATCCCTGCTAAAACTAATGATTTTTGGAGGAAAAAGTGGTGGTGAATTACCATTAATAAATAATGGCATACTATTACAATTGTATATTTCTTTTACTTCAGATGTTCTTCTTTGACTTTTACCAGTTAGGGGTCACCACAGTGGAACTCCGGTCCACTAATGATTGGCAGTAGATTTTTATGGTGCCAAGGTGCCAGCTCGACGCCCAACCTTCAATGAAGGCACGCCCATTTATGCATGTCTTTCAAATGCCACTCGACCACAGGGAGGACATGCAGCCTCCACACAGAAGGCGCTCCAGCCGAGAATCGAACGGGCGAACCCTACTTCAGATGTTGTTGTTGTTGTGTCTTTTGGCTTTTCCCAGTTAGGGGTCACCACAGCGGAACTCCGGTCTGCTAATGAATGGTAGTTGATTTTTAAGTGCCGAGTTACCAGCCCTGATGCACAACCTTCAACCCTACTTCAGATAATGTATATTAATTCACCTTCTTATTCTGTCAATGACTCAAGTTAGTAGCACTAATATTTTAAAAGTGTTTTTGATTCGGCGATATTTTACTTAAGGGCCTCACCAGACATGCAGTAGCAAGCCCCGTCCAAAACCCAACCCCGTGATATGTCATTCATGAATATGCATTCCTTCCGAATGTACCATCGGATGTCAAAAAAAGAAAACAAGTGCACTGACATGTAATATAACAATAAATAAAACCAGTAAAATGTTACCAACATCAGTTGGTATCATGGAAGATAAGGGAATGCAGTTTAATAACACCCATGCACTTCAGTATGCAGTAATTGCAGTTTAATAACTAGTTTGAAATCAGTGTGTATCACCCACTGAACTCATTGGCTTCCCTCCAGAGTGTAGCAGGCAGGTTATTCAAGCATTTCATATACACATTCATATGACAAATAATAGTTTACATTCATGTAATTTTATTTTGTAATTTTAATGGAAAAGTTTTTATATACATTTATGTCAGAGTTTTCCCTTGGGGCCTCTTGGCAACAGAGTTTGCACAGTCAGACTTTCCCAGTCATCTAATTATAAAAAAAAAATTCTGAGTGCAGAGGTGCATCAAGCCTTGCACATGTTGCAGTGAAAGCTACTATGTGTGAATTTACAGTATATAGTCGCGGGCATACATCTTTTCCACTTTTGCTGAATAGACGGAGGAGTAATGAATTGTATTATTGATCTGTAATGAGTTTGCTATTGTGTTTGTTTTAAACTGGACAGTCACTTGGTACTCAAACAAACCTAGTGGCTGTCTTTTAGATTTCTCATTATTCCTTCTGGTTTGTGTCACATTGCTGTTTTACCTAATTAGCCTGAGAACAAGTGAGTAGGGAAGGGGAGAGGCAGCAGCCTTAGTATAACTAATTCATTCAAATGGGGTTAACCAAGAGGAAGGTCGGAAACAGTACTGAGTTTTTGTGTGTAAATTGCCACTCGTGATTTCCAAAAATTCTGAGTGCTAGGCCAGTTGTCATTTTGGTTTAGAACAGCTTTCAACACCTGCTAAAGGATATGCTCTAATCCGGTTTCCAGGCTAATGAGATGTCAGTGCTGAAGATAACTGTTTAATATATTTTTTGTAATAGCATGCTGAAGGAGTCATCCCAAAAATATGTATGCACGCGCGATTACTTGAAGGCTAATTACATATGCAGACCGGGTTGTCATTCAATTCGAGACACGCCCACTTCTGCGCAAAACGAAATGGTGAGGCCCTCAAGTAAAATATCGCCTTTGATTCTCCTTGATTATTTCTTATGGGTTCGTAGGTAAGTACTAGGCTATCTGCCCGAGGGTATATGTAAGCCTAGCCAGAATATGTTGGCTTTCGCCACCCCCCCCCCTTAGATTAGTTCCCTGTGCCTCTCTCTAGCAGAGCTATTAGTTCCCTGTGCCTCTGTCCAGCAGAGCCACTGCAGTCATCCCCAGGGTAAATATTCTGTTTCCCATCCACTTGTCAAGGTTTCTCTTGAAGAGTGTTAGTGAGGGGCTCTGCCTAATGTAGATTCGAATCCTGTTCCAATGCATGGGGAGTCTCTGGGACAAGAATCTATCCCTCCAGCAAGTTCTGTTTATCGTTATGGTGAGGTTTAGATCCCTGGAGCGTGTGGCTCTCGGGGATTTGTTTTTTTTTTAGGTGGAGCATGTCCATCAATTCTTGGTTGGACATGGCATTGTATGTCAGGCAGAGATCAACTCTGAGTAGGCTGTATGCAACTAAGGCCAGTAATCCTCTTGGTGAGATACTTCTGTGGTCTTTCCAGCTGTTGCAGGTGTCTTGTAAGGTACATCCCAAATGGGGCATTGTACTCTATGATGGGTCTGATGAGTGATGAGTAGAGGGTTACAATAACCTCTTTTGTTCTAGATGTGAACCCTTTCGTGATTAGGTGGGCCACATAGAAGGATTTTCTAACCACCTTGGCAATATGATTATCAAAGGAGAGATTACTATCTACTTGGGTCCCCAGATCCCTTCTTTCATTTTCTGTATTTAGGGGGACTACCACTTATGTGGTAGTTCATGGGTACTTTGTTTTTTCCAAAGGGGATGACTATGCACTTTTTGGCATTTAGCTTGAGGCCATGATTTTGACACCAGGTATCCGTCTCAGTGATACCCTTCTGGAGGATGTCTGCATCAGCCAGAGAGTCAATTATGGCCCCCAGTTTGCAGTCGTCTGCAAACTTGGTCAGCCATAGTCCTCCTGTGCTTTCCTGTACCTCTGAGAAGTATATACCGAACAGGAGGGGTCCCAGGACTGAGCCCTGGGGGACGCCACTTGTAACCGGTTTAGAGTCGGACCTAGAGCCTGGAACTCTCACCATGTGGGTTCTATCCATGAGCCAATTGGCAACCCATCTCGTGACATAGGGGTTTATGTTCAGGCTGGTGAGCTTGTCTACAATACCAGAATGGGGGATGGTGGCGAAAGCCTTTCTGAGGTCTAGGTAGGCTGTGTGGACGTCCTTTCCCTCATCTAAAGCCTTGGTAACTGTGTAGGGTCCACTGTTTGGAGGTTCCCAATGTCTCTGTTAATGAGTTCCAAGATGATGTGCTCCATAGCCTTGCAGACTAGGCTAGTCAGGCTTATAGGACAATAGTTACTGGGGTCCGTTGTGGCTCCACCTTTGTGGAGCGGGATAAGTGTTGCTGTGTGCCACTCCATGGGTACGTAGCCTGTAGAGAGGCTGAGTTTGAACAGTGTGTTTAGGTGAGGGGTTAGTTCATTTTGGAGTTTGTGTAAGACACAGCCTGGGACACCGTCCGGTCCCATTGAAGCTGTGTTTTTGGCTTTGGATAAGGCTGTTTTAACCTGTGTGTCAGTGATTGCCAGGGCTCTACATTCTTCTGGTATGGTTATGGGCCCTTTAGGGGGTGAGGGGGGGGTGAAATTTGCACTAAACCTGTCTGCCAGAATGTTGGCAATATCAGTCGGTTCATTGTATTTTGTGCCATTCTGCACTAACTCAGAGCAGATCTGAGAGTTTCCACTTAGGTTCTTGACATAGCTAAAGAATGCTTTGTGGTTATCTTTGGAGTCCTTGGCAATTTTTCTTTCGAAGCTAGCCTTGGATGATTTTATGAGGGATCGTAGTTTCTTGCTGATACTGATCAGGGATGTCTTTCCTTCTTGGGATTTTACTCTTTTCTGTACTAGTTTCCTCCTTCTGTTGTATAGCTTGTTTATGGCAAGGGTCCACCAGACTGGTTTCCTTTTCTTGGAGGAGTGAGTCTTGGTCTTGCTTGGGATAGCACAATCCATGCATTCTTGCAGGTGCTCATAGAGTGCCTTTGTAAGGGATTCAGCAGCTTGGACAGCATTGTCCTTTTAGCATGGGGGCTGTGATTCTTTCCACCTCGGTCTTAAGAAATGTGAAGTTTGCTTTTGAAAAGTCTTTCATGGTGGTTTCTTGATTGGGGGTGGGGTGGAATTGTGGATATCCAGAGTGATTAGTCTATGTTCTGATCTAACCAGTGAGGGGTTGACCTCCGGTGTAGAACACCGGTCGCCCATGTTGGTGATGACCAGGTCCAATATGTTGTCACCTCTGGTGGGGGTGTTGACCAGTTGATCCAAGGCGTGTGAGTTTATAAATTCTAGGAAGCATTGGGCAAGGGAGTTAGTACTTGAATAGTTCTCCCAGTTAATGTTTGGGTAATTTAAATCACCCAATATTAGGGTGTTTGGTAGGCCCTTCATATTTTCCAGTGTCTCCAGAAATGTGGAATGGGGGTTCTGGGTCATGGTGGGTGATCTGTAGCAAACTATAATTTGAATTGCAGTTTTGCCCATTGTTAGTTGCACATGGATGATCTCTGAGGCACTGTGCTGTACCACTAACCTGGAGGTGTGGGTATCCTAGATGATATCCTAGATGAATATGGATACACCCCTGCTTTTGTGTTTCGGTCCGGGTTCTCTGGTTGAAAAGTATGGTATGAGTTATAGCCTGGTAGTGCTGGGATACTCAGTGGAGCCTTAAACCAGGTTTCTGTTACTGCACAGATATCGATGTTCTCCATACTGAGAAATGCCTCGAGTGCATGCATTTGGAGGTTTAGACTTCTGGCGTTGAGTAGCATTACCCTTAGTTTTTGGTTACATGTGCTATTTACAGTGGTAGGTTTGTCTTTTGAGCCTTGCCTAAAAAAGGCACTATGGGGGCGGCAAAAGCCTTGGCCAGTATTCGAATGCCTAAGGGTGACAGGTGAAAGCCATCTCTTGCGAAGCAATGTGGCTTGTCGAGCATGTCATCCCAGGCGGACAGATACAGGATCCCCTTTGAACGACACCAGAAACTTAGCCAATTGTTGAAATTGATCATTTTTTCTTTATACTGTGGCATCATTCTTGGTGAGGGCAGGATGCTACTCAGAGTCAGGGTCATACCAGCCTGGGCTACATGATCAGAGAGCTCTTCCATGTCTCTTTTCATGTAGTCCAGGGAGGTATGTCTCAGATCATTCACACCAACATGGACAATGACAGAGTCGTATTTCTACTTGTTCTGGAGAGACCTGAGTGCTTGTGTTATGTGGCATATCCTGGCACCTGACAGGCAGCTAACTGTAACCTTCTCCTTGTCCAGCCTAGTTAGTGGGGCATCAGTGTGCCTGACTATAGAGTCGCCTATTACTAGTGCGTTGGGTATGTTATTTTGCCTTAAGGGCTGTAATTGCATGGCACACTGATTATGTGAAGTATGGGTTTCATGGTTTGTGATGGGGTGTGGAGGTTGCTTGGGTGTCTGCTTTGGAGGTCTCTGTTGCTTTTGCAGATTTTTATTTAGAGCCTCCGAGTATGTTTTAGTGTATTTATGTGTGTTATTTGCCGGTGTTGGTTTAGTAGGTCTATGTGAGACTGGTGGTGTGTTGCAAGTTCATAGGTTCATAGGTTAGTACTAGGTTAACTTCCCTTGCGGGCCATTTTAAGCCTAGCCAATTACCCCATGACAGAATCAAACCCTACACCTTGTGTTTCAAAGGTAAGCACCTTAACCATTACGCCAACCACCCACCCTTTTTTCCTTCTCCTCTTGACTGTCAGTTCCAGTCTTGGGTTGTGAGAGATTTGCCTCCAGTTTGGCTGTATAATTGTATCTCTCACATATATTAGTGTTTGATGGATGGAGGAGAGGGTTGTCTGTGTACATGAGGCAGTTGTAACATTGCCTCAAAATGCCCAGATTCACCAGTTGGACTGAAGAGTACACCTGAAACTGCCCTTTGGACATGCCTGAATAGGTAAAGTGAACTGTTTTACTGATTGGCTGGTATGGAAGAATAGAGAGCCTT
This sequence comes from Protopterus annectens, assembly GCF_019279795.1. Classification (NCBI taxonomy): domain Eukaryota; kingdom Metazoa; phylum Chordata; order Ceratodontiformes; family Protopteridae; genus Protopterus; species Protopterus annectens. The sequence continues at coordinate 1,651,038,011 of NC_056732.1, forward strand.
GTCCTTCTGGACAGTATAGGGGGGTCTAGTGCTACGATTAATTAGTGGTTGCTATGAGTTTTGAGCAAGTGCTGGGCTGTGAAATTAATGGATTGAGTGCTTAAATTGAAAGTTTGTCTAGTTCCAAGGGAAAAATTGAAGAGTAGACTTTGTGGAGCCGGGAATAATTTAACCCTAGTTAACCGGCGGTACCCGGTGTGCAAAACCACGCAAATGCATTTTTTATAGCAGGGAAATGCAGGAGATAGAAATTAGCCCAAAATGGCCAATAAACTACTAACGTCTGGGCTGAAACCACTCCTCCAGGGACAGATAGGCTGCTCAAAGCTCCCCTCTCTCACATGTGAACAGAGAAACTTCCTTCTATCCAAGTAAGGTATGGGCAACACAGAAACTTGTAACACAGCCCTGAATTCAGCAATAACCTGAAAACTGGACTATACTAGTTCAGAAAGGCAGGAAACAAGTATATTTCTTTTCAGAAAATAAAGCAGATACAATAAAAAAACACTTTAAATGCAAGAAATGGCTATCACACTTTAGTGTGTAGCATACAACAGTTAAACAGATTATCTAAACACAAAAATGACTTAGTTCAAGTGCAGGCAGCAAATAAGTGCAATATGTAGCAGAAACAAGCTTTTCAAATTACAGAAATGCTAAAAAAATGGAGTTTTAGGTGGAATTAAAGACAGCAAGAAAATGCAGAAAAATTATACTTAATCACTCCAAATTCTCTCTTTTGTCTCCCTGCTGCTGTAGAACTCTGCAGGACACCTAGCAGGCACTCGCTGAGCTGAATACAAGTGCAAAAAAAAAACGTGCAAATGCGGTTTTTATAGCAGGGAAATGAAAGAGATAGAAATTAGCCCAAATGGCCAATAAACTACTAACTTCTGGGCTACAGCAAACAAGGCACACAAATTTCAGAAAGAAACAGTTCAAATAAGCAGGCACAATAAGCCTTTAACAAGAAATTCCCAACTCGGCAGGGCAGGATTTAGCCTCTCCTCCCACAAGAGTGCAGACCACAAACCTTCTTAATGTAAAATAACTGGCCTGAAGCCCAAGTGCTTAAACCAGAACTAATGCGCTTTTAGAATAACAGACACTGAGCCTTCAATCAGCAATTCCCAACTTAGAAGGATGTAAGCTACCTGTCCTGCTACAACAATGCATTCTACAAACCTTCTTAATGTAAAACAACTGGTTTGAAGCCCAAGTGCTTAAACCAAAAGGCTTAGAATAACAGTTACAATTGAATCAGGCTACTACTAAGCAGTAATAACTGCAGCAGAATAATACAATTGAGTACTTTTAAGAAGCACAAGCAAAATAAGGTAATAAAGTGGGAAGAAACACAATTACAGTAAAAGCAGATGAATAAAGTGCAATTTTTTTATAACAATAGAAAATGAGCAAACTGATTTAAACAAATTACCCAATTAACCAGTAAAAAAACTCAAAACTGAGCCCTGTTCCAGCAGTCTTCAATCAGACAAGTTCTAACCGCACACTCCTGCCACTAGGGTGCAGCAGAACCTTCTTCAAAAAAGATGGCCTGGATTAGTGCTCAAGTTATACAAACAAAGCTAGATTTAGCAGGCCTGAATCTAGTCTATGCTACAGCAAACAAGGTGCACCAATATCAGGAAAACAGTTCAAATAAGCAGGCACAGTAAGCCTTTGGCCAGAAATTCCCAGCTCAGAAGGGCAGAAACTAGCCTCTCCTCCCACAAGAGTGCAGACCACAAACCTTCTTAATGTAAAATAACTGGCCTGGAGCCCAAGTGCTTAACCAGAACTAATACACTTTTAGAATAATAGACACTGAGCCTTCAATCAGCAATTCCCAACTTAGAAGGATGTAAGCTACCTGTCCTGCCACAACAGTGCAGACCACAAACCTTCTCAGTGTAAAACAACTGGTCTGAAGCCCAAGTGCTTTAACCAAATGACGTAACAGTTACAATTTAATCAGGCTACTACCAAGCAGTAATAAATGCAGCAGAATCAACACAATTGAGTACTTTTAAGAAGAGACAAAAGCAAAATAAGGTAATAAAGTAGGAAGAAACACAAATACAGTAAAAGCAGGTAAAGGGCAAATTTGCTTCTTTTTTTTTAATATAACATTGGAAAACAAGCAAACTGATTTAAACAAATTACCCAATTAACCAGTAAAAAAACCTCAGAACTGAGCCCTGTTTCAGGAGTCTTCAATCAGACAAGTTCAGGGCCTAAGTGGGTATGCCTACTCAGATGTTCTCTCTGTATTAGGCAGGATGAGCTAATGAGACTAGACGAGGATAGAGCTGGGGCAGGGCTGAACAGATGGGAATGGTAGGAGTGTCTGAAATAAAAATATGAGAACAGATGGGAATGGTAGGAGTGTCTGAAATAAAAATATGAACTCACTGTACTCGGTTGAGTGAGCTGTACTCGGTTGAGTGAGCAAATGAGATGGGCCCAGGAGGAGTGTTCAAACACAAATTTACAGGAGGGGCAGTCAATTCCAAAGCCACCAAGATTAATACCAAAACAAGAACAGGGAGGGTGCATGGGGAAAACTAACTGCATACACACAGAGCTCACAATTTTCAGTGAACAAATAAATAAGCAGATAAATGCAGTACTATGTTTAACACAATATTCAATGAAACAATAAAACAGAAAAAAAATGCAGTACTATCTTATAACACTGCAAGTTTGTACTTATCTCAGCTTGTAATAAAGTTGTTGCAGCTCAAGTATGCAACTATTCAGCAGAAATAATTTCAGAGATCCCCCGATTCTGTTGGGATTCGTCCATGATTGGTTGAGAGATTTAGGGTACTGACTGTAACAATTTTAAGACTTTGCAACCACTTTGGGTCCCCTTAATTTATACCCAAGCTCCTAATACTGCCCAGAGCTCTCGACCTTCCATCTTCAAAATGAGGAACACTAGACTTCATAATGTGGAACAAAAGGGCAAAATGTGGAACATACTAATGGCTTACTAACAACTTTAACTAGGGAGGTCATAGGATGGTTAAAATATACTGGTTTTACTTATAAAAAGATCTTCTAATGAATTAATATGATTCCTGTCTATTTACCATGGGTATCAATTAAAAATTCCTAACACTGAATTTATGACAGACCCTTTCAATGTGGAACTTCGAGGAACATGAACTTTTTAAGACCCCAAATGAGGTACATTCCTCATAATGAGGTACACATGAAAGATATGATACTGCCTTTTCTCAATGGCGCATTTAAAAATGATGGAAACAAAATGCAGCAGCTTCATTGGTTCTTTTATGTTTATGTTGAGATGCTTATCCTATTTCTTGCTTATTTGTGACATTTATCTCAAGGATTAAATCATTGACTAATTCCATCACAACTATCAGTGCAGAGATAACACTGTCAATCAACTGTACCCGCCCACTGCCTGTGTGACCCGAGGAAGGTGAGTTCCAATGTAAAATATGCACTCCACCCCAATTTGTAAACAATGATTCTGTATAGGAAGTGTTAAGGGAGGAAGCGGTACAAAAAGAGCAGGAAGAGAAAAATCACGACAAAATTGGGAGGGTTGTTGAAAGGGTGATAATGGATAAACTGGGTTGTGCCTAACTCAAAGCTCTTGACAAATCTCAACAGAATCAGGGACAGATCCAGAAATAATCAGAGATAATTTTAAAATATTAGTACTATTAACGTGAGACTGACAGAATAGAAGAATGTAATTTGATATACATTTTCTCAAGTAAAAGAAGTGTATAACTCTAATTATTGTAAATATTTAAGTGTAATTTAGCACCTTTTCTCCAAAAGTCACCAATTTTGGGAGGGATTAAGAGAGACAGAGCTAAAATTTGAGTCAAAAATATGGAAGTTTCTGAAAATCTAGGACAGTTGAGAGGTATGGAAGTCACGGTCAAGAACGTAAAGCCGTTTTCTCTTACATCAGTACATATGCCTGTCTAAGACATACATGAAAGCAAGTTTCTGTTGCATCAATACATGTGCCTGTCTAACACATATGTGAAGCTTTTTTTAATTCACTTTAAATGTTAATAGAGCAAAGTTTTTTACATCGCCATCCTTTTTCTGAACAAGAAGAATGAAGCTCTAAAGCCTGTTATTGACTGTAATCCTCAGTGATTTACCAGAAAGTCAATTTACATGAGATAGGACCAGGGCTGGCCTGAGGTAAATTGGCGCCCTAGATGAAAAGCCTGCATGGCCTACACCACCACCACCTCCCACACCCACTGTCCAACTGTTCCTGGCCTATTCACACTATCTAGATTACATTTTTTTTCTTCCTTTTACTAAAAGTTTATCTTATTTTTTAGTTTTTTTTTTTTTTTTGCAGTTATTATAAATAAGCAGATAAATGCAGTACTATTTTTAACACAATATTCATTCAACCTGTTCTATCTAAGCAAGACTGCACTCTGACAGCTATGAAAGAATCATCTGCATTAAGTCAGGGGTCTGGAAGCCATAAAGCCCCCAGAAGCCATGAAGTTTCTAGATGCCCTGAGGTGCATTTTACAATTTATTTAAACAACCTTTTACATCCAGTGATTCATCAAAGAAAAAAGTCTAGTCTTACTCTTCAACTTTGTTTTACCTGCATCCTTTCAGCACATCCTAACTAACCAAGACTACACTGTAATAACTGCAGTGGAAATAACAGTATTAAGCTGTGAGGATTCCTGATGCTCCAATATGCATGTTAGAGTTTTTTAAAACCTTTTCAAACAATGATTGCCTGAACAAAAACATGGTTGTGGAAAGAAATTCAGTCTTACTCTTCTAATATACTTTTTCCTGCATCCATTCAGCACATCTTAACTGGCCAAGACTTCTCTGCAATAACTTAAGCAAGGGACTGCCAGGCATCCAGAAGCCATAGAGTTATAGATGCTGTGAGGTACATTTTAGAACATTTTTCAAACTTTTGATCCAGTGCATATGGAAAAGAAATTCAATGCTACTTTTTTGTTTCACAGAAGGAATAAGTTGTATCCAACTTTTAGTGGCCAAAGCTGACTAAACACACACTACACAATAAAGTTGAGAAAGCAAATGCTTGTGAGGATACATAGATCTGGGACAATTACCTGCCACAACCACCCACCTAAAATAGGTTGCCAGTTTCTGTGTACCACTCTCTGGTGTTAAACTGGGATTAAAATTAAGGCACAAATGTTGACAGTCATATTTTAAACTGCTGTCCTATTTGTATACAGCATGCCTCCTCATCCCCTACCCCCAAAAGGCAGCCACGTTCTGTGTACCCTTCTGATGTCAGACAGGGAGAATACTGAAAAGACAAACAGAACAGAACATATTTGCTGTCAGACATGTGTAAAGAGAATGTTTATTCACACTCTCCCAAAAGATAGTATTCTATATATGCACCAGATAGTTGATTTTGAGAAAATGGGAAAAAGTGATTATAGTAATATTTATAACTTGTTACTTCTATACACAGTACTGTGCTCATATACAAGTTGTAGTAAGCCTCCATGCACCTCTCTGAAATTTGTGAGGAAAGCTAAAGAAATGACCACACTGTCAACAGACCAAGACAAGATACAGTGACCTCTGAGGTTTGGGAGGAATGTTAACAGAAATAATGACACTGTCCCCCCCCCCCCCCACACAAGTACAGAGACCTTTCTGTGTACACCTATGAGCAAGGCTAGTTTTAAACTAGATGGTGTTCTTGTCAGAGGCATTTACTAAACAAATGTCAAAATCAACTTGTACAGCCTTCTTCTGTGGGGTCTCTGGCCCCTAGGACATATGAAGGTGTTGGTATTCTGTGATGCTGAGGGATGAGTTTTAAACTGTGCAAGTGACAATGGTGTCAGTTATTTTCATCCATACAACGCCCATCAAGTACTTATAGCCACTTCTATCTACAATTCAGATGTAAGATCATGATAAAAGAGGGCGACCATGTATTTCACCTTTGTTCCAAATAAACAGTTGCCACACATTAAAATATTGTACATTGTTTCACATAATCACATTAGTCCTGCAAAACCAAAATAACAAGCAAACAGCAGCAGGCAGCTAATCATTTCCCTCCAAATTATGATTTGTCTGTCTGCCTGTCTGTGCATAACTGTTCAGTTGGTTAGTTCATCTTACTTTTCACAAATGCTCACCAATGCTGCTAAGCATACCCCTCAACTGTCCAGACTTTTGTCTCATATTTTGGTCAGTTCCTCGTGGCAAATCACTGAGGATCAAAGTCACTAATGACATGTATTTGAGTTTCAGGCTTCATTCCCTTCAGATACAATGCATGCTAACACAAATCCTGTTACTCTAGCAACTTTCTAAGTTTATAAGAGCAATATTTAAAAATTGTTCTTATTTTTGGACCTTTACCCCACCATTATTTTAGGCTTTGTCCAGATTTCTTGTGCTAAGAAGTTGAGAGGTATTCTGCTAAACCAGAAAGTGACTAAAGAGGATCAGTTAATTTCATCCAGCCAACCCCAACCCCAACCACCACCTAGTGGTTATATCCACAACATCTGATGGCATGCCTCAATTTTGGTTAAATAAAAGTGATTTTAAAGTTCCTGTCACTGGCTGACTAGCTGGTTGTTATTCAATTCTTTGTGTTCATAAACAAGTGAGAAATGCATTTTATTTTATTTTTTTAAACACCTTTATTGAATTATCACGTGTGAAATAGGACATTTTATATTTATATAAAAATAAACCATATTAACAGGTTCACATACAAACATTATATATCACATATATTCTTCTATACAATATAATCAATCCAACATTTAATGAATTGTTCAATTCCTCCCTTCTCTTAAACCTAATTCCTCCTCCAAAACAAATTTCTGCATGCATTGTTCCCACAATTTCCATTTTTTCTATGTAATTTGCTCCTACCCTTTTCTAAAGATCCCACAGCCTCTTGTTTTATCTCTGTTACAATATTCACTATTTCAAGTACAGTTGGTTTAAGCTTTGATTTCCATTTTCTAGTACATGTTTTTTTTTGGCAGCCACCAGAATTAAACTTAACAAGACCTTGCTATGTCTAGGCTATTCAGATCCTTTATCCAAGCTAAAAAATAATTTCCTTGGTTACACTCATTTGCTCACCCAGTATTTCTGATGGAGTACTCTGGGGATTTTTAAAGTCTGCCAACTCATTACAGTCTCAAAACATATGCTCCCAGCTACCCCTTTCTTCCACATCACACCTCCAACATTTGCCATCTACCTGAAGAAAAATTATTTGGAGTCTTCTTGGGGTATACAAATACATATTCAAACAATTCCAAGCAAAACTTCTCAATCTTCTAGACTGTTGCACATCTTGGAGCTATACACATGTCCTCCCATTGTTTCTGTGTGAATTGCTTATCTAATCTCTCTTCTCAGTCTTTTCTAAACTCCTCTGATTCCTGTAGTTATTGCGCCATATGCCAGATGTCCTAATAATTATCCCTTTTTTAACAGCAGTTTCTGTTTTACATCAACTAAAAACTCAACCAGGGCAGGTCTTATACTTAAGACTCCCTTATCCTTTTCTCTTTACTGTACTCTCATATCAATCCCTTATAGGGAAGACAGTCTCTACCCTGCAATCCAAATGTCTTATTGGCCTATTCACATTCTATTATCTTTCCCTGTCTAATTATTTGTTCCCGTTACCTTGGTTCCTTTGCCAGCTTCCTCCAGTAGATTCCAGCCCCATCTTGCCTATTCTCTGTACCCCTTATTGCAGTCATCTCTATCAGCAGAATCTCCTTTTCTCCATTTCAGTTTTGGCTTAGTTCTTAGTATACTTTCTGTAGCTTTATGAATATAATATTCCTTTTAATTTCTCAAAATCTTTTGGGTTTCTAATACCATGATGGCAATGGACCCCATTCCTAAGTCACAGTATGATTAAAGTTCATGAAATTAGTATTGTTTCAATCTTTGATATCAACCAAAAGTGCTTTTTGCAGCAACCACAATGCACCCAGTAATGACTCCTTCTGCAATTTGTATGGAGTTACATGTATTGGTAACATATCTAAATACCATTGTAAATTCTTTTTTATAAGACCCCGTTGCTCCTATTACTATTGGAAGTGTCTGGGTATCTTTCTTCCACATTGCTCTCGTTTCTGTATGCAGATCCTGATATTTTATGACTTTGTGCCTCTCTGTATGCAAGACACTGTACTCACTGGATGTGGTGATTTCAATGATCAATGCTACTTTTGTCTTATTTTCATGGACCACTATATCCAGTTTTCTAGCATCTATCTTTTGAACTGTTGATAGGTGATCCCATGTGATGTAAACTTCATCATTTTCTATGATGCTTTGTGGCTCATGTTTCCAGTGTTTTTCAACCATTTCAGTACCATAATGTTTGTACAATCCCCAGTGTAACAGTCTTGCCACATTATTATGCCTTTCAGTTTACAGTCCTTCTGCCATTAGTATATCACAACCAGCAACGAGGTGTGCGACTGTTTCCAGTTTGGCTGTACAAAACCTACATTTGTCTGTTTCTCCCACATATTCAATGGACTTTGTAAACCAGCATGTATGTACCCCACTATCTTGGGCCGCCAATATTAACATTTCATCTCTTGGTTTAAATTTGCTTCCCCTTAATCATTCCTGCATTCGTTCCTGATCAACATGAGGTTCTTCCAGAACTTTTCTATAATGCAACTATATTTATGCATTTTCCACATTTCTTGCCTTCTCATCTGGCCCTTCACGTTATATTCTTTCATTTGTTTTTTTGACATATTCAGTTGCTAGCTGACTTTTATCTACTTCTGGTTTGATTTCCATTCCTGCTTGACATCGATATGCTTCTGCTAGATTAAGCAGAGAAGTCATCTTAGATTTATTCTTCTCATGTTTCAAAACATTCACTATGCTTGGGTCTTATGAGGTCAGCAGATATGTGTGGAGTCCCACGATTGCAGATCTATACATGTAATCAATTCAAAGAGGCCCATCCCTCCTTTAGAATGGGGAATATGTAATCTTGGATGCACCGATTTTTATAAATCATTTGGTGAGCATGAAACATCCTTGTTGTTTTCCTGTCTAAACTATCCAACACGTTTTTGGGCCAGTCAATCACTCCAAAACTGTAAGGTAGATCAGGAAGAGCAAATTGGTTTATAGTTTGGATTTTGTTCCTAGATGTCAACATTGTTTTCAGGATTAATTTAGGTCTTTCTTTTGTATCACATCCTTGTCCCAAACTGATGTTTTACTGGTGCTGCAGTTTTCCTGCTTTAAAGGTTGCTTTTGCAAATTTATTAAGACCAAATGACATTCTTATATCATCTGAAAAAGTTTTGGCAACTTGCAGTTGTGATTTCAGTTCCTCATCTGATGAGCTATACACTTTTAAATCATCAACAAAGAGAAGATGAGAAGTCTTTACACTTTGTTGTTTTCTAGGAGCCAAATTATAGCCATGGCCTAAGCTGCTGAGTAGACAGCTGAATGGGTTAAAGGCAAGGCAGAATAGCAGCAGTGACAGAGAGTCACCCAGAAATATCCCCCTTTGAATTTTTATCCCTGGGAAATAATTTGCCCTTTACCATGGCTTAATTACAAAGTGGTCTGTCACTGTAAATGTAGTCAATCAGTGTAGGGTGTATCTTATACATTGTAAGCACTCTCTTTTATCCATGAATGTAGAATACTATCATATACTTGGATTCTTCCCCTTTTTACAGTTCTCCACCATGACTTTATTTAACAACAAATGATTCTTTGTTCCATATGACTTACTTTTACTGCTCTTTTGTTCTACTGCCATAACTGAGTTTTCTTCTAAATGACTATAAACTCTGTTGGCATCAATTCCCGTGTATAGTGCATACGTTGTTGGAAGACAAGTTATTGGTCTATAGTTTTTAGGATAGCTTGCAGATTCACTGTTAAGAAGGAGCATTGTTTTTCCTGTTGTTAGCCAGGTTGGCACCTGTTCAGGGTGTGCATATAAATAGTTCTTACTCATGGCTAAATCTTTGTGCAAAGATGTTAATACTTTTAACCAGAAGTTAGATACGGCGTCTGGGCATAGGATTTTCCAGTTATAGGGTTTTCCTAACTTTGTTTCAGTTTCTGTGGCTGTTACTTCATCCCATTTCATATCCTGTACCTTTAAACATCTTATTCTTTCATTTACTTCTTCTATCCATTTAGCATCTTTGTTATGTTCCACACATATATACTTCTCCAAAATGTATCTATTTATTTTTTTTGTGGTCTTTCAATTCCTTTTACCTTGTTTTCCATTTCTCTATAAAACTTTTTTGGGTCATCAGTAAATTGCTTATATTGTACTTTTCCTTTATATTTATCTGCATATCTTCTAATTTTTTCCGCCTGTGGTGAGATTTTTAGTTTGTTATTTGTGATAATGCATCATAGATCCTGATCTATTCTAATACTGCACGTTGCTTTTATCACGTCTATCTTTCTTAGTATTTTTGTTAATCTGTTCCCTCTTCTATACTCTTCTAACAGTGGCACTTCTTATCTTAATTGCTTTATAGTTTTCTCTATTCAATACTTCCATGATGGTGTTCGATTCATCCCCTTCCTTTCCCTCACTACCCTGTGTCCGTGTGGTAGAACTTTATCAGTTATTAATTTAGCTGCACAGTAATATATCCTGTTTATTTCTGTTATATCGCATGGATCTCTATAATATTCTGTATGACTGTTGTTATTCTCCTGAAGGATCTGCATCCAAAATCCCACCATCTCCTTATTTCTTGAACCCTCCCATCATCCTCATCATCATTATCCCTTTCCACACTGAATTATAGATTTCTGCTTGTGTTATTTATAAGAGGCTTAACTATTAAAGTTCTAAAATAACCATTCTAATAAGGTAATCTTAAACCACCTTGTTCTGTTAGAAGGATCAGATGATCTCACTTGACCCTTGCCCTCTTCCCCTTCCAGATGAAATCCTTCAACTCTTTATTAATTGCTATCTGCAACTTCCCCTGTGGTTGGTAAGAGAATGCCTGATGTGTGAATAAAACTAAAGGGACTAAAAACATTTCTACTGCTTGTGTCTTGTTATCGATATCCCTAGGTAAGAGCTTCCATTTTCTCAGTTTTTGTATTATATTTTGTTTAGTCTCTTCCCACATATTCTTGCCTGCTGTAACAGAATCCTTTTAAACCCATACCTGTAAATAGTTCATTTTATCATGTCCCCATAAATATGGGTATTGCTGAACCAATCCATGTGTGGATGCATAGTTTACAGCTATAGCCTTTGTTCAAACTTCATTAATTTCATGTCCCCCCCCAAAAAAAAAACTTGGAACTGCTTCAGAATATGCCAGAAGACTGAGCTGCCCTTTTCTGGTTTTATCAGGTACAGAATAATATAGTCTGTAAATAAGGCCAATTTTCCCTGATTACCATACCAATTATATCTTTGAGTTTCTCAGTCCCTTAATTTCTTTACATATGGTTTTAAATATAATGCAAACAACAAAGGAGAAAGATAACACCCCTGCCTGGTTTCTCTCTTCAGACACAACTTAAAGATGAACCCTCCCAATTTGATTTTTGCCTTCATTCCCTCATATATCCTCCAAATTAACCTTATTATTGTATCAAGGAATGCAAATGCTTCTGTTGCCCTATTCATAAAATCACAGATTACAATGCTTTCTCTGCATCAAGACCCACCAACAACAGCAATATTTTCATACATTCTATTTTTCTCTGGATCATCATTGTTCTATTAACGTTGTCAAATGTTTGATTCCCCTCCACAGAACCACCTTGATCCATATCTATCAATTTTGGCAACACTTTTGACATTATTTTAGCCATTATAGACATAAACACTTTATAATCATGGTTTAAAATTGAAATGGGCCTATATGAAGCTGGATCTGATGGGTCTTTGCCATCTTTGAGTATTACAGCCACCACAGCCTTTTTTTTCCAAGATGTTAGCACTTCCCCTCCTTTTAAAATGCTGTTAAAGCAACATTTTCCAGATCTGGTCATTAATCCCTGGCTAAGAACTTGCATTACATATGAGCTGCCAATATAACTCATGTTCTTCCAACTTAAGTTGCCATGATTCACGTTCACTAGAGGTTACGTTTTCCATAACTGCAAATTTAAAACCGTGGTCTGGCCATTCCATTAAGTGTTTATCTAGGGCATTGTTTGCTAATATTATGTTGCAAGTTGTTTGAGCTGGATTTGTTGGAATCTCAGTGGCCTAGCATGTGTTTTTTATCAGTAAATCCTCCATGAATGTTGAATCAGTATCCAGAACTACTATCCCACCCAACCAGACTGCCTTCTACGGGTCAGAAATTCATGAAGCTAACCACACAGTTCACCAATTTTAAACATAACTAGAGATGTCAGGCTTACTCTTGTAGTAGTCAGTATTCTTTCTGCTTCACAGAAACCATCTACCAGAAAAGTTTACCACAGCAAATGGAAGAGATTTTCAATTTGGGCTTATTCCAAGGGTCTAGACCCCTTCTCAGCACCAGTTCCTTCCATACTGGAATTTCTATCTGATCTCCTTGACAAAGGCTCCAGTTTTGCAAGATTCATTTGGCAGCTATTTTGAATTTTCATGCTGGAGTAACAATACCTCAGTTGCATCCCTCAGGATCTCAAAAGCCTTTCTTAAGGGTACATTTTGGTTGAGACCTCCCATTAGAAACCCAGCACCTCCATGGGACATCACCATTCTGTTAAAAGCTCTGACTCAACCCTCCTTTGAGCCTACTAATACAGTAGATTTAAAATTTCTTACATGGAAAACTATTTTTCTAGTTGTAGCAGCATCAGCCAGATGAATCTGAGAATTACAAGTCCTTTCATGAAAGCCCCCATATCTGTTTTTTTTCACAAGGATAGGGTTTCCCTTAGAACTAATGCATCCTTTCCTATGGTGTCATCTGATACTAATTTAAATCAGTCTATACATCTTCCTGTGTTCTTCACAAGATATTCTAACTAGTGAGAATATCTCCTGCATTTATTAGATGTTCAAGGACTTCAGCAAATATGACCAATTATTCATTTCCTTTGCTAAGCCAAAATTAGGAAAGACAGTCTCTAAAGTGACCCTATTCAGATGGCTTTCAGATAGCATCTCCTTTGTATATCGTAAGACAAAGTTGCCTTTAGCAAGCAAATCTAAGGCACATTCAGCAACAGCAGTTTCTCCTTCTACAGCCTTCAATAGATGATTGTCAATTGATGAAATTTGTGCAGTGACTTGGTCAATGGTACACAGCTGCCTGTCCCACTGTAAGCTGGACACACAATCTAGGTTATGCTCACCATACTCATGAGTGTTCTCCCTGATAACCACCCAGTTTGACTGCTTGGGATTCTGTCCTACATGTTTGAATGGATGAAAATAGACAACACTAGATACAAAAGTTATGTACTTACCATAACCTTGGATCGATGTTTGATTTTGGTCTGCTTCAAACTCCCTCCTTCCTAACCTTATCCAAACTGCCACCTATGGTTTCTAGATGACTGACTAGAGGTTACTCCCAGTCTCTGCACAGCCTCCATAGACTGAAAAACTTTTCACCAGTCATGACAGTTTAGTAGGTTTTTCACTTCCTTGGGTTATTTCATAAATATACATCCACATATGAATATATATATATATATATATATATATATATATATATATATATATATATATATATATTCATATCACTTCATTGAAAGTAGCCCCCCCCACCTAGTTGGGTTTTACTAAATAATGTAAAACCAAACCAGACAACAGAAAACCAAATTAAGTGGGGGGCTGTGCCCCCCACACATCCATAACTATATATACTAAAATAAAAAATGGACTGAGCACTGAGTACACTCTGACAACGACACAAAAGTACCAAAAATAGTAAAAAAGAAGTTGCAGGGCACGACATCTGAAGCACTAAATAGATATTAATGTCGTTTCATGATTTTATTTAAATGAAATCCATTTTTATAATGCAGTATGCTGTTTTTGTTTCATGTCTATATTTTTATTGAATTTAAATGTACATTATATAGATTATTTTCTTGTTTGTTAAGACGGCCAAGGTTCAGTTAGATAGGAAACCTACTATATATAAATAACATACACACATGCATAAATAATTTTATAGGAAAATGTTTCTATTAATAATTTTATGTTTAATTCTGGAAAGAGGTTTTATGTAGTTTTCTATATGCATTTGATTTGAATATGATAGAAGTCAATGCAATGCAATGGTAAGGCAAGAAGCTTTTGTGTTTTAAATTTCACTAAAGGGATTTTTTAGATAATTTATTATTATGCCTTTAATTAGATAATTACAACTAATTAATTGCAATGTGCTAATGATTAAAGTTTTAAAATGTTTGGTTAGATGTTTGGTTAGATAGTATGACATTTTAACACAGTCTGAAGAAGCGATCTGGGTAGATCGTGAAAGCACTGACTTCATTTTATACAATAAAAGGTAAATCTGTCGTGGAACTCTGCAACTTCTTTTTTACTATATATATATATATATATATATATATATATATATATAAGCCAAAAAACACACCAGGAACCAAGTTAATGGAAAAAACAGTCCCAGATTGACTTTCCGTGAAAGCGCTTACATTTTATATTAAAGGTTTTTAGTGCTTTTTACCAATTTTACCAATTTGTTTGAAGTTTGTATATGGTTATGTTAACTTGGATTCAATATTATTTGGTTTTGCCAACTTTGGATATCGCACAGAGCTCCTTGTTGCTTGGGACTGTTTTATATATAGATATAGATATATATATATATATATATATATATATATATATATATATATATATATATATACTAAAACCAGGATCACACTACAGAGGGGTAAAGGACATATACCTTTGACTTGTCTTAGAGTACTACTTGTCAGTGAAATGAGTTTTAGGTGAAATGAAATTTTGGTGAAATGAACTTTAGGTGATTTGTTCTCAGTGAAATGACTGTCAGTGAAATGGTCTTTCAATGAAGTGATACAAATCCATATATATACCTACACACACATAAATAGTTATAAATTTTACACTTTTATAGAAGCAAACTCAACCTGAGTATCTCAATTGCAAACTAGGGAATTATGGGTAGGGGAGGAGTCAGAGCTCTGGAACCAATAACCTCAAGACTGGCACCGAGCTCAGATCCTATAGGATATGACAACCCACATGTCTGAAGCAGATGAAAATAAGACAGCATGGATCTAACATTATGATAAGTACATAACTTTCATTTTTTGGTCATACACTTATGCATATTATCACAGCTCATTTAGCATAATGATAGAATGCGTCCAAACATATATAAAGTTCATCTTTTTTCTTATTTAAGAGAATATAAAATATGTAGGTGTATGTGAATTATGTAGTGTTACCCAGTAGCTGTATATTTATGTAGAGTTGCCATTACCTGGGATTACTGTGTTATGCAAGCTTTCTTCTTTGGACAGTTCAGTAATGTTTGTTGTTGAATGCACATCACATCTATTGCATTTTCACTTGCTCATCTTGGCTATGTATATGATGTTTACTGTATATAACAACACTTTGAGGCAGCAATAATAACCACACTGCACCCACTGAGCTGCCTTACTTGTGCATCAGTTTGAATCAAAGCTAAGCACAACTAATGTTAGTTAGTCTGTGTGTTTATCATTTATCTTATCAGATTACTTCATTCAGGTTACATTTATGTGAAACGGTATGTTTGATAGAAATAGAAGCTTGCATTGAAAAAGTTCAGTCCATAAAAGATCAGCAACTTAGCTCATTGACACAGGGGTTCTGTTCCTGTCTGTATGACTATAGAGAACTGCATTCAAACAGTGGTCATACATGCTGAGCCAGCCATGGGAATGGAAATGAGTATTAGATGGAAATTAAAGAGAATAAAGACTTACAGGTACTGCAACATTGACCCCTGACAGTGAGTTAACTTGGTATGCCTCTTGTTTTGTCACAGAAGCCAAACACTGTATCGAGGGCATGCATACAGAGTATGAGAATGCTTTTGCTTCACTCGCTGTCATTACATATAGGTATCACGCAAGAGTTTTAATCAGATAGACTCTGTAGAGTCTCTGCTAGTTGTGGATGATGTTTCTTGGTTCACTTGTCTTCTCACAACTGTTAGTGACTCTGTGGACATTAAGTGTGAAGCAGACAAAAAAAAAAGTTATCCGAGGAAGTTGGAAGATAATCCAGATAAACTACAGTGAAAAGTATTAACAATAAATTACATTTGAAAAAGAGTAAATAGCTGTAGTCCTGAATGAAAATTAATTAACTAAGAGGCAAGACTTGGTGAAGCATGCTACCGACCTTATGAAAAAAGAGTTTTGAGGATGAGCTGCTAAGGCAGATCCTCCCTCTGAATTTATTAATCTGCAGAGACAGATGACAGGGAGAATACCACCACCTGTCCAAAACAATGTGCCTAAAACACTGTTTTTACTGACTCATTTGTTTGGTAAATCTACCTAAATTATTTCCAAGAAAGAATTGAAGTATCACTGACAGATGGATTGTATAATCTTTTAGCAGGCACAGATCCTCATTACCTGTTCTATTATGTACAGAATGTGCTAACATTAGACAGTCATATACAAACTTAGTAAGCAGTAATACACATACTTCTCAACTGTACAGGTGTTCGCAGAATGTCCAGATTTTGGCCTCATATTTTTGGCCCATTTTTCATAAAATTGTGGTTTTCTAGCAACTCATTGGCAAATTGTTGAAGATCTAAGTCAGAAAATCATGACAGACATTTGAGTTTCAGACTTTATACCCTTCAGAAAATTCATGCTAATGCAAAACCTGTTATTCTATCTACTTCTAAGTTTGTAAGGGTAATATTTAACAAATGTCCCTCTTTTGGGCCTTTGTCCCCCCCCCTCATTGTTTATGGCTTTGTTCAGATTTCCTGCTGTAAGAAGCTGAGAGGTATGGTGATATAATGCTCTTGATATTAAAGAGAATGACTAAATAATTACATTCTGGATACTGCATTGTTGTCATTGCAATCTG